>NC_142774.1:4655000-4955000 GCF_988280905.1 Pimephales promelas
TAATGCCGTTAGTATGCATCCTTTGAGCGGCATTAAACAGTCTGTTAATAAACAAACATGTGCCGTTTAAAATTGCATTATTAGTAACTGTATAAAGTCTATGGTTAAATTTGATTCTTTGACACAAGACAGCATATATGGTGATTATTAAAAAAGCCACTTATTGTAGATGTGAATGGAGATGAAACATGAATCTCACCATGGCCGTGCGGGACTTGAGGAACCAATCAAAGCGGAACTGGGGCGAGTTGCGAATGCACTGGCGCAGCTCATCATAAACGCTCTCCTTGTCGAAGCCCAGTTTGTGCAGCATGCAGATGAGAAATCGGTCCTCCTCCTCTGTGTAGTTCTTCCCTTTGTTTGTGCCATACGAGATCCTGAGCTGATGGAACGGCGCCTTGTAACGGCCAATCTGGAGAGAGAAACAATATAGAGATTAACTGAAGCTTTTATTGTGTCGTCACCATCACTTCACAGTAAAGAGATTTAGTGGAATTGAAAATATATATATATTTATGATTAATCACATCTAAAATAAAAGGGTAACACTTTACAATAAGGTTCATTAGTTAACATTAGTAATTGCATTAACTAACATGAACTAACGATGAGCAATGCATTACTTAGTGTTTATTAATCTTTGTTAATGTTAGTTAATACAAATACAGCCGTTCATTGTGCGTTCATGTTAGTTCACAGTCCATTAACTAGTGTTAACTAATACAACCTTTGATTTTAATAACGTATTAGTAAATGTTGGAATTAATATTAACTAAGATTAATAAATGCTGAAGAAGTATTGTTCACATACTGTACATGTTAACTAATGAACCTTATTGTAAAGTGTTACCAATAAAAGTTTGTGTTTACATAATATGTGTGTGTGCACTGTGTATAATTATTTTATTTATATATATGAAGAGTTCAGATGCAAAAGCCTCTAAATGCAATTTGAAATTTTCTTCTTTAATGATGATTTTTATCAAACTTATATATTTAAGTTCAGTAATTTCTCTTAAATAACAATTAACAGGTAATTATCATTGCAATTTAAGTGAAATCACTGAACTTAAATATACAAGTTTGATAAAAATCATTATTAAAGAAGAAAATTTCAAATGGCATTTAGAGGCTTTTGCATCTGAACTCTTCATATATATATATATATATATATATATATATATATATATATATATATATAAATACACAAACATGCTTGTATACATTTAAGAAAAAAAATTTATATATAAAATATTTATATATAATATAAATTATATATAAATCTATATACATGAAAATATTTCTTAAATATATACAAGCATGTGTGTGTATTTATATACATCTAAAATAATTATACACAGTGCACACACATATATTATGTAAACACAAACTTTTATTTTGGATGCGATTAATCGCTTGACAGCCCTAATTGTCGGCTGTATAATCGATACGAATCGATTAATATTTACACCCCTAGTAGGTGAGCCAAGTACTATGTCTGAATTCATAAAACAGCAGGTAAATATTCCCCGGATGACCTGCTACTTCCATCGTGATTCTTTAGTGTGCAGATGATGGACACTTTACTGTCCCATGGCCTCATATCATTCAACCAGTTGATGGAAAAGAAGCAAAGAATTTGTAATAAGGCATCTAGAGTTATTCATGGTATTTAATGGTTTGTTCAGTATGTAGTGTGGCTCACTTTAGAGTCCAGTGCTTTCTTGATGCTGATTCTCCTCTGGATTCTGGCCTCTCCTCTCTCGATCTGAGCCATGATCTTCTCGATGTCCTGCAGTTCATTGCAGCGCTCCCAGAACACAGCTACACACAAACACAACACACCTCAAGCAGACGCTTCCTGTATATGACAGCAAAAGACAGCGTTTCAACATACCAGAATATTCCATGACCTCCTCTGGGGTTTTGCCCTCGACCTCCCGGGCGATGTTCTCGATGTCATCTCTTCCCCACTTCTCATTGGCCTTGATGAACTGGTTAAAGTCACGCTTGGTCCAAATAGTAAAACCCTGGAAAACATCAGTAGAGAGCAACAATTAGCCTAGTATAAGAAGCTTCATGTTAATGCAGTGGGAATAATTATACTTAAAGGTGACATGCAAGTATGAGAAGATAGGGATGTACAGTTTACCTGTGAGAGGAGGTTCTCCTTCTCCTCCAACTCTTCCTCATTAAGTGGTTCAGCTTCATCGATCTTGGCCTGTTCCTCTTTCTGCATTTGGGCTGAGTTGGGCAGATCAGGGTTTCTCGGCACCTGTCAGCGCAGTGACATTATACATGAAGAACAGCAGAAGGGATGATTGCTTCGGAAGAGTAACATGACATTATTCACCGCTTCACTGAACACTGATGTTCTGGACACACTGAATGTCAACATGAAACTTAAATTGCACCATATTTGTAAGTAAAATATTTTTTCTTCCGAACAACACTGATAAATCATTCACAATTAGACTCAAAAGTGTGTATTAAGACTTTTTTTGAAGAAGAAATGAATGCTTTTATTCAGCAAGGATGTTTAATGTTTCAAAAAATTTCCATTTCAAATAAATGCTGGTTTTTATTTACTTTCAGAATCCGAAAAAAATGCATTTCCACAGAAATTTATAACAAAATGTTTTAATCATCCATGATAATCAGAAATGTATCTTGAGCAACAAATCATCATAGAGTGATTTCTGAAAAATCACTGATGCTGAAAGCTTCAGATCACAGCAATTATAATATACATTTACATAGTTGTAATATTTCACAATATTACTGTATTTAACCCTTTCGCTGTCACCCCCCTTTTTGAGAATGGGGGTTAAAATACACTATACAAACTTAAATGGTTGTAATTCAAGAATGCTTTGGAATATATATCCAAGTTTGGTCATGTTTTAAAGAAAACACTCAGCAGATTATTAAAAAGTGAAAGTATGAAAAAGTTATGGAAGTTTAAATTTACAGTGAATCAAATATACTGTACTGAAAGTCAAAGTATGAAAAAGTTATGCAAGTTTAAATTTACAGTAAATCAAATATACATTTTTTTGTTTTATATAAAATAAATATATTTTACAAAATATTTTTTACTCTAAAATTAGTGTATAATCCAAAGCCATGAATCTTGTTCCAAATTTGAAGTTGATATCACAAAAAATTCAAGTTCCCATGAGATTTTGTTTGGGCGTAGTACCAAAAATAGCCACCGGGTGCCATTGAATTCCATTGAATTTAGTTGTATACATTCTGCCTTAACAAATTAATACATTTCTGTCCGAACATCAGTTCTGTCACATAATTTTGAACCTTGAGACACAGACCTTTCTGACAATGTGTGTTTTGTCACGATTAGAAAAGGTTTTGATTGTAAATTATGAAATATAATGATGCCCAAAAGGGGAGGAGCCTGAAAAAATAATTTAAAAGTACCGTTTCTATGGTAACACAACGTTCAATTATAAAACGGTTTTCAAAGAATGAATTCTGAGTTTGTAAGCTTTCAAATGATACCTAATTTATGCTAACTACTAAAATATGTGATATAATAAAGGCGATAAAAAAAGATATATTTTAGAGGATAATATATATTATAATTTTTAGAGGACAATATTATATTATAATTTTTTATTGAAAAATACCCGATTTTATGTTTTCTTATGAACTTTTATCATGAAAACCCAAAGTTTCAATTATTAAAAGGTGTGCGCGTCAATTTTTTGTGACAAAGGTCAGAACTGTTATGGTGCAGATTTTTTTGAGATGCACTCTTGTTAAAAAAATAAATAAAAATCATCGGTTACTCTTCTCACATAATTTGTAGCAAAAAAACAGCAGTCAAATTTCTATTTAGCAGTCTTAGACCTTTCCAACGATATATAGTTTCTCATGACATGACTGGATTAGGATTAAATAGTAATATACTGAAGTAAATTTAGACCTGTTCCTAAGAGACTTCTTCCAAAGGCATTTGAATGGTAGTGTACCTTGACCCCAAACCTGAACTTGAACACAGACACACCTTGTAGCCAATAGTCTTCCTGTAGTAAAGGATCTCCTTCTCCAGCAGCTCAAACAGCCGAGGGGGAAAGAACTGGAAGTCTTGAACATTGGGCTGTTTGGGAGGACGAGGAGCCTGAGGGAATCAGAGAAAAAGTCCATTAGGAAAGAGGCTTCCAATTCCAATGCCCATTACGGTCAACAGTGTAAGACGTAATAATACCTTTGGTGCTTTGGGCTCGCTGACACGCAAGGCCTCTCTGAAGTACGCGTCCACGGCGTAGTTCGCCTTGCGCTCTCTCTTGGGTGGCTCAATCCAGTTAGTGATGACCTGAGGAGGAGGGGAGTTCACATCAGTATATCATTTTACATGTTGCACATGTGCATGTTACAGTTTGCAATGCATTACCTTTTTCTTTTCTCTGTAATCTTCACCCTCAAAGTTGTACACGCTGTTCTCGGTGTCCATGGTGAAGTTTTTCAGCGAGCTTTCCCCAAGATTGGCCAGCTTTTCCTTCATCTCCATGGTCTAAAACAAACATTAGAAGTGTCATAAAGAGCACTGGCCTGAATTAACTGAAACATTGTGGTCATTTTTATACTTCTGTTCAGCTTTGAGAGACAGTTTCCCAAGATTAAAAGGTCCTACCTTCTTCTCTCCTCTTTCCAAGATGGCATCAATGTCTTCATCTGTGATCTCGCTCTCCTTGGAGGCGAACACGTGAGTTGCACCGTGTCGAATGATGGACAGCATCTCATCTTTGCCCAGTTTGCTCATGTTTGGATCGACCAACCTGCCTGTAGGGACGCAATAGTACTAATCATGTTTAAAATCAATCAATAAATAGAATTTTATATATATATATATATATATATATATATAATCAATAATTAGAATTTTATATATATGTACTATATATATATATATATATATATTGTATAATTATATATATATATAAAATATTGAATGTGTGGATATATATAAAATTTTTAAAATAATAAAATGACAAAATAATAAATATATAAAATAAATAATATTAAAGTATATGAAGTGATTTAAAAAGCTAACATTTCAAAAAGTGATCAAATAAATTTGATTTTTTTTAAATAAATATAAATCAATTAAGTTGGAAAGCAATATCTTTAATAGTGTTCATAATCAATAAATTACAATCAAAAATATTTGATTTATTTGTGTGTGTATATTTCATAATTATTTAAAATAATTCATCTACAAAATTATATATATATATATATATATATATATATATATATATATATGTAAAAAAAAAAATTGTGATTAATATAGGATGTGATTAATCGATTAAACTTTTATTTATTTAATTTATGCGATTAAACTTATTTTGGATGCGATATATATATATATATAATTACAAATTAAAAATAATGTACATTTAAATAGAAGTATGAAGTAAAATAAACATTTTTCTTAAACTCTTCTAAAACGTTGGAAAGCAATAGTATTATTCATGTTTAAAATCATTCAATAAAATTAAGAAATAAATTGTAGATGTTCTAAAAAAAAAATAATAATAAGCTTTTAGTGATTACATTCATTAGAATATATATATATATATATATATTTTTTTTTTTTTTTAATTATAAATATTAATAACTTAAGTAGCTGATTATGTTTGTTTTGCGTCTTACCTTGTTGAATGACAATGGAGTCCAAGCGGAGCTTCATTTCTGCACGCTCCACGATTCTTTCCTCAACTGTATTTTCCGTGATGAATCGGAAGACGCGCACCTGTTTCTTCTGACCAATCCTGTGGGCACGATCCTGAACAGAGAAGATCCCATGAAAATTAATTACCATTCCAGATGCTGCTTCGAAGAAAAGTACTTCAATAAATCAACAAGTCTGATGAAAGGAGAGCGCAATATGCTACCCATGAGTCCAACCATCAAAGCATTCACAAATACATCGAGTAAACTGGTAGAATATTGACCATAGCCTGAAGATCCACTTGAGGATTCCAGTCCGAGTCGTAGATGATGACGACATCAGCGGTGGCCAGATTGATCCCGAGACCTCCCGCTCTGGTGCTCAACATGAACAGAAACTTGGAGCTGTTGGGCTCATTGAAGGCATTGATGGAAACCTGAGGAGATGAGACGAATGTTACAGATCTGATCCTCAATCATTGGTGCTTATTATTACTAAACTGTTCTGCTGTAGGCTATTTTGAAATGCATACGCAAACACGCACTCAAGATAAGAGAAAATCCCTTTCATACCTGTCGCTCCTCGTGAGGAGTCTGTCCATCCAGACGACAGTAAGCATAGTTACGCCACATACAATAATCCTCCAGAATGTCCAGCACCCTGGTCATCTGACTGAAGATCAGCACACGGGACCCTGCAGGACGAAAACAGAGCCATGTTCAAAGCAACCATTCGAACGTTTACATTGGCAAAATACCGAATCCGGCAACAAAGTAGTCACCTTGCTCTTTCAGCTTGGGCAGAAGCTTGTCCAGCACCACCATCTTCCCGCCGTTGACCACCAGGTGGAGGTCCGTGGTGTAGGGTGGACCCGGCTCCGCTCCATCAAACAAGTAGGGGTGGTTGCAGCATTTCCTGAGCTGCATCAGCACGTTCAACAGGCGCATTTTGTCCATCTTACCCGCAGAGTTCAGGATGTCAATATCCTTCATCAAGATCTTGGTGTACCTAAAGAGAAGTAAGGGTCATTAAATATCTGTTGATATGGACACTTTTGCCAAATAGACTAAAAATATTAGTGATCATATTCCCGATTTTCCTTTAAAAAAAAAAAAAGCCTAGTAAATCAACCAAGAATCATATATTTTTGGCATTTATTAATATTTACCATTCTCTCTGCATCTTGCTGAGCCCAATATACATTTTGATTTCCTTTTTGGGGAGGAGAGACTTCTCCACATCGGCTTTGATACGCCTCAGCAGGAATGGACGAAGCACCTGTATCATTAGGACATTTATTAATTATACTGCCAATGAAAAGACATTTTAAAAGATCGTTTTCTTTAAAAAAATTGATTAAAAATCCATTGTTATAATAATGAAACAATAAAAAAGGAAATGCGTATTAAATAAAAATAAATATTAAACAAAAATTACAGTGTGTGTATATATATATATATATATATATATATAAAAAATTATCAAGAGTATATATATATATATATATATAAATAAAATAGTCAAGTATCTATATATATACATAGAATAGTCAAGTATATATGTATATATTTAGAGAGAGAATAGTCAAGTATTTATATATATATATATATATATATATATATATATAAAAATTGTCAAGTGTATGTATATACATATATATATATATATATATATATGAAAATATATATGAAGAGTTCAGATGCAAAAGCCTCTAAGTGCCATTTGAAATTTTCTTCTAGAATGATCATTTTTTATCAAGCTTGTATATTTAAGTTCAGTGATTTCACTTAAATGGCAATGATAATTACCTATTAATTGTTATTTAAGTGAAATCACTGAACTTAAATATACAAGTTTGATAAAAATTATCATTAAAGAAGAAAATTTCAAATGGCATTTAGAGGCTTTTGCATCTGAACTCTGAAGAGAGAGAGAGAGAGAGAGAGAGAGAGGGAGAGAGAGAGAGAGAGAGAGAGAGAGAGAGAGAGAGAGAGTATATACAGAGTAGTCAATTCATCTGAAGTGAATCAGAAAGTGGTTCAAAATTCATGTACAACTTTGATAAAAGGTTTAGATCCACTTCAAATGTTGACTACAGAGAGTGTGTAATATTTATATATATATATATATTTGTGAGTGTGTGTTATTAGATGGCCAGAATTTGAATTTGTCTTTTAGTTATTTTTTTGCATAAAGAAACCAAATCCTAAATACAAAATAGGGTCCAAAAAACAGGCTTTAATTTCCTAATATAAAATACATTTTCCCTTTTTATTTTTAATTGCACTTACAGTATGTAGACGTTCCACCAGTTTTGTGTCACCCAGACAGTTATTGGTGTCAAACCAGGAATCAAAATCCTGCAAAAAGTGGAAAATCAAACTTAGTCCAAACGAACACCTTCAATAACAGTTACATCTATAACAGATTCCGATGTACCATGAAAATTATAACATTTAACAGAAGGTTGACTCCACCTAACCTAAATAAAATCGTTTTAACAACATAATGTCAAAGACAGAAGACAGAACTGAATGAAAGCAGCACCTCTGAGGAGTTGAACACGTCTGGCAGCAGGAAGTTCAGCAGCGCCCACAGCTCATGAAGGTTGTTCTGCAGGGGGGTTCCCGTCAGCAGCAATCGATTCGTGGTCTTGAACTCTCGCACGATCTCTGAAAGCTGAGAGAACAACGTTTGCATTAATATTTAAGCGTAGAAGCTTAAACATGCTCCAGTTGGAGGAGAGACACAATCACAAACCTTCGATTTCTCGTTCTTGATACGGTGAGCCTCATCAATGACCAGGTATCTCCAGTTGAACTTTTTGAAGACGGCCCTCTCGATGATGACCATCTCGTAGGAGGTAACGCACACATCCCATTCGCCTGGCAGCAGCGTATCACGGACAAAAGCGGTCTACAACAACCAGAGGGGAGTTATTAGATGGCCAGAGGTTTAAAAAAGTAACAAGGATTTAATCCAGCCCTTCTTCACAACACAATCATTGGAAATCCCTACTCACTCTTTCTTCCCTGTCCCCGATGAGGCAGACTGCTCGGAGAGAGGGAACCCAGCGCTTGAACTCATTCATCCAGTTGTACAGGGTGGATTTGGGCACCAGAACCATGTGAGGTCCAGGAATGTTTCTATAGTGCTTCATGTAGCCCAGCAGAGAGATGGTCTGAAGAGTCTTACCAAGACCCTGATGGGACAACAAGTGTGAGGCATTTGATTAGAAGACGTTTCCAATGTCTGGTTGCTGAAATATTTTTGAGGATTGATATAGAGGATTCATTTCCAGGATTGGAATGATATTTGTATATTATCTAATAAAATTAAAATTATTTGATGGTCGGGAGTCGTACCATTTCATCAGCAAGGATGCCATTGATTCCGTTCTCGTAGAGGGAAATCAGCCAGTTCAGTCCACGTATTTGGTAGTCTCTCAGTTTCCCGCTTTTCACATCTGTCAATAAAGGTTCTTTTTTTAATTACCAAGAGGACATTGATATTATGTGATGCTACATTGACAATTATGTGTTGTACTCACAAGAAGGCGACTCATCAAAACGTGTGCAAACGCTGGTGGTCTTGTTGCTCTCGCTTAGCAGCTCCTCGTCCTCCTCCTGCTCAGTCCGACGGTGGCGGTTACTGAGAGAATCACACACAATCAGTCAACCGGGAGCGAATATCTGACATACACACCACTAACACATATGGCAAGCTGTTTTAGCTTTTATTCATTTCCAAGATATGAATTCTTGACATCAACAATTGAATTGCTGATATCTGTAACTTTTTACTAGTGAAATTTCACCATAGGCTGCCATTGAAAATAAATTGTTGATATCAAGAATTGATTTTTACTAGTGGAAATATCATATTTGATATCAATAAGTACATTGTTACTAGTAAAAATGTGAATTCCTGATATCAATAATTAAATTGTCACTAGTTGAAATGTCTATTCTTGATAACAACTCAATTGGTACTAGTAAAAATGATAATTTTTGATATCTAAAAAAATGTATTTCTGATATCAATATTATTTCAGATATCTAAAATGGCTTTTTTACTAGTAACAATCACATTCATGATATCAGAAATCAATATATTATTTCAGATATCTAAAATGGCTTTCTTACTAGTAACAATCACATTCATGATTTCATATCAGAAATTAACATTGTCACTAGTACAAATTGAATTATTGATATCAAATATGATCATTGTTACTATTAACAATTCAATTGTGGATATCAAGAATAGACATTTCAACTAGTAACAATTGAATTCTTGATATCAAAAATAAAGGTTTTTACTAGTAATAATTGTATTTCTGATATGTGAAATTGGAATTTCAACTAGTAAGAAATCAATTCTTGATATCAACGCTTTTGAATGGCAGCCTATGGTGACATTTCACTAGTGAACATACAATTGTTGATATCATGAATTCATATTCTGGAAATTATTAAAAGTTAAAACGGCTTGCCATAAACACATGGAGTTGACACTATTGAGTTATGAGCTAAACAAACCAAACATAAATGTAATGGATAGAGCTGCACGAATTGGGGAGGTGGGGTCTAATTGTGTTTTTTTCTAATAAAAATCGTGACGGCGATTTAGCAGGTTTGTTGTGCTTGTTTGTAGGGCATTAACTTATTTTGTAATTATACATCAACATGACTTTAATAGTACAACTGGTATTATTAATAAATAAGTATATCAATCAAAACAAGAAATTTTAGTATTATTTTTAATTAAATACAGATTTTTTTACAGTAAAAATTGCTCTGTTAATATCCCGGGTTTCTAAAATACGGGATATGAGCATATTCGGGTATTTGCCGTGTTTACATGGCCGTTCGTGACCAGGTGATCGCTAATATCCCGGTTTTGAACGGGTTATTGGCTGCATGTAAATGCAGTTCTTCACTCTGAAATATAAATGTTTGCAAAGCCATATTGAAATTTTGGTTTTATTTCGATTAATCAAGCAGCCCTTGTAATAGTACCATGGGCTACATACTATTAAAATACACATGAAATATCAATAGAGCAGAACAGATTTTAGTGTCAAGTTAAATTCCCATGCATTTTCTCCATTAGAAATATGTTTTTTAATAACTTTTCAAGACAATGATCTCTTGCGGTTGTTAATCAATGGCAGCGTGCTTTTATTTCTATGAAGAAAACACATGGGGGGGGGGGGGGGGGGAACTTTGAAACCAATTCTGCTGGAAATGTGTGGGAAAACTCACTCTCCCACAGAGAGCAGGTTCTGCTTCTCGTCTTTCTTGATGCGAGGGCGACCAGGCTTCATCTTCAGAGGTGAAGTTGGGGTCTTCTGGGCAGCTGGTTGGATAAAATGAGCAAACACTTCGGTCTGCTTCAGGAGGTACTCGAATCTGTTGGTCCGGTCTGTTTTCTGTTGAAACAAAGCAGTTGACGTCAACAATAGATGTGTCACGGATACTTACAGGTCAACTTTCTTGTATAACTGTAATATGTAAGCATCTATCATTTTCGAGGAAGGCTAAATGCATTACCACTTTTTCTTCATATCCACCCGGCTGGTCCTTTTCCTTTGCTGAGGAAGGTGATGAAGACTGCGCTTCACTATCCATTGCTGTATCCGATGCTTCATCTGGCCCATTTTCTGAAGCATCATCCTTAAAGAGGAACAATAACGCATTTTATACATGAACTGCAAGAAAAAATATATACATCTTAGAATCAAGATTGATGGATGCATGGATTAACGTTCCCAATACAATCTATAATATGCATTTAGATATTAGGTTGAATTTGTTTCATGCTGGCTCTAAGGGAAGTGATTTTTCAATGAAGACATTTGATTGGACAACATTTTGGAGACACACATGAGGGCAATTTTTAAACTAGTTTGATCAAATATAATTATGGACTATAAGGAGTACACGGATATATAAATGACCTCAAAATAAAGGTTTGCTTACGAAACATATCGCGTTATGAAGGCATAAATTTAACGCAGTTATTTAAAGTGACCGTTACTGCGATACTAAACGCTCAACCAGAACTTCTTTTACAGCGAATTACATAATAGTTTGATATAAAACGCAGTTATCAACATTGATTTAAATAAATACTTCTGAAGAACAACAAAGTAAACAAAATCCGTATAATTAAATGTCTTTGGAGACTTTTGTGACATCGCGTCATTTGGTGGCGGGTAATTCCCCGTTCAACGTCACACAGGAAAACTTTTATTTTGAATTAAGTCTACAATAGGAAGAGTCCAAATGGATAGCTGCTGCTTAAACAATATTAAAAAAAATAATCTGCCTGACCCATATAAGTTAACAAAATGTGCTTTATTCAAAAGTAACGTAAACATAACAAAACAACAACATTGCGTGTCATATATTAAGCTAACGCTAGTATTTCACGCGTTGCTAACACATCAAACTGGTCATCTCTCTAAACTCCATCCCAAAATCTGCCAATTTACCAGAGCAAAAAGTGATCAAATGTTGTTATGAGTGTAAAAATGGACGCCGATCTCCTGATCTATTCATCAGAGCCGGAACAATACATGCTAACAAAAACTTTCAGCTGCACTCTCTCGAGACGCGCTCAGATGGTTCGTCGACGCCTCGTTTCCAGCTCCATCAGTCCGTGTTTTAAAGTCCCAGGTGAGCTGGGGTGTAATTATGAGTGTGATATGATGGAAATGAACCGCTCACCTCTAACGTTACCGGACCGACCGACTCGAGTTTGCTCGGCTCTTCCCGCGGCTCCTGCTGCTCCATGCTGATTTCTGTTTGGGACATGTTTGGCTGGCTAAATCCGTTATTTCGCTACGGACACGAGTATTTCCGTTAAAAACAAGTCAGAAAAGACGAAAAAGTATATAGGTTTGATTGGAAAGTTTCAAAATATAGCCCAAATAGAGCGAGCACACCACGAGTCATTCGCGGCCCCCGGCTTTTCTGTTGACACTGTTCCCGCAAACGGGCCCGGCTAGAGATATCGCGAGATTTCCGTCGAGTATGACGTCACCACAGACAGTACACAAACAGCAAACTGAAATAAACAGGAAAATCTAGGAATATATTTCTCTTGTTATAGTTAGTTTGTAAGTCTGTCTATTTAAGCTATGTATTTTTATTTATTTATTTTTTATTTTTCATCTATTTTTTCAATTAATTTTATTATTAATTTATTATTATAATTAATTAATTTATTTATTTATTTATTGCTGTATAATTTATGTTTACGAACTGTGATGATTGTATATTTGTAATCTGCATTCTAATAAAAAAACTGAAATAAACAGATTTGTATCCAAATGCAAAAAAAAAAAAATAAATAAATTGAACGAAAATTGTTGATTGTAGAGATAGAAGTTTACGTAATATTGTAAACCTGTTTATTTTACTAGATAAATTTCATATTCATAAAGCAAAATTTTCAAAGTCAAGGCCATGTTTTAAAATTTTCCAAATTGAAACTGATATATATTTTGAGTCTCTTAAATGTGTTAAAAATAAGAAAGCTATGTCATACTGTAAAATGTTCAATTGAAAATTAGGAAAATATCTTTCTTTTTATAGATAATGACGTTTGTCTATATGTATTATATTTTGATTTATTTTATTTTTTCTTTATTTATTTTTTATTAACTTTATTCTGGTGTTTATTTATGTGTTGCTGTGTAAAATTTGTTTATGAACTGTGATGCTTGTATGTTTGTAAATTGCATTCTAATATATATATATATATATATATATATATATATAAATTAACCTGTGCATATTTATTACTATTCCTTGCGACATTTTACATTCATGTTTTTTATCTTCTCTTTTTTTTTCTTTTTTCTTTTTACATTCAAGAAAGATGTTTTTTTTATTATTTTTTTCAAGACCTTTAAAAATTCAGCTGCTTAAAGACTCTATTGTGGTTATGGACTACATGTAAGATAAAGAGTTGCCTAGTTCATTTTAGAATTGTGTGTATTGTATCCTGATTGTAAGCAGAGTTATAATACAATAAAAATAACACATTATTTTTTAAAACTTAAACAAAACATCTGTTACTTTTTGAAATTAGTAATGCATTATAGTTCTAAATGTGAGCAGGCATTTCCTCATGCACAAAAATTGATTCAATAGTCCTTGAAATGAATAAAAACTATGAAATGCAAACTCAGAATATTACACGAACCTGCAATAATTAAATAGCTACACACAAATACAATTAATGTTTTTAATCTCACTTTATTAAACAATGTCTTTGCTGATGACCTCCAATGATTCAATGTTGAAAGATGTCGGTTTTTGAACATTTTCATTGTTGTTGACTGTTCTGTTTGTTTTTTCTAACTTTATTGAATCAAAAGGAGTCCAGTAAACAAAAAACTTTTTAATCTTGTTTTCTAAAAGGAACTATATGTCTAAACAATTTTAACTTTTAATGAAATGAATACAATTTAAAGATCTTTATGTGTGTTTTATTTGAAAGTTATTTTAGTAATGTACTGACATAGGCCTACCATTTTTTTTTTCTTAATGTGCATTGTTTAATTTACATTTATTTCATTGTACTTTGTGTTTCATTCTTTTAGCACTGCTACACAAAGTAATTGTAGAGACCTTTCTGTAATTTCTGTCTCAAACATGGTATTGTACTGGCTACACATTGAATATTTACACCATTATTGCAAAGAAGGGGAAAAAAGAGAAAAATGTTTTCATTGAAGTGAAGTCATGCTAAAGTATTTGTTGAGTTTAATTCATGGTCACTTGTTTTACAGCTATTACCATTTTTTTAAAAAATATAATTGCCTAGCATTTCAAAAGCATCCTGAACTACACATTGAATATTTAATATTGTAATTTAATATTGTAATATTTAATATTCATGTATTGTAATATGCATCCTGAACTACACATTGAATATTTACACCACTATTGCCAAGAAGGGGAAAAAAAGAGAAAAATGTTTTCATTAAAGTGAAGTCATGCTAAAGCATTTGTTGAGTTTAATTCATGGTCACTTCTTTTACAGCTATTACCATTTTTAAAAAATATATAATTGCCTAGCATTTCAATAGCATCCTGAACTTTCTCATTCTTAAACCATAATTTATATTATGGCATATTTCAAATGCTTCAAATATTTCAAATAAAACCCATGGAATATCAAATCCTCTTTTCCCAATGGCATCTCTATCATAATGTCAAATCCTAACTGGATTATAATAGAATTCCAACTGAATACAAAACTGGATTTTAAAAGGAGGGGCAATAGCAAGCTTAATAAATAACAATATTATGGACACTGACAGAATCGTACCGTGATTTCACTTCATTCACTCGAGAAGGACGCGTGCCGTCTCTTCAAGCTCGCGCGTGAGGAATCTTCAAGCGCGCGCGGCGTCTCGCGCAGCAGCAGAATTAAACGGGGATCATTTTTAAAACACAGATACATGTTCCGTTTTCAGGTAAATATGTCCTTTCTTAATATGGTGTAGGTCGAAATCGCCACGTTTACAGAAAATTAACGCGAAGGGTTCTGTTTTGAAGATTTATACTCCGATTTTGATGGAAAATTAAGGCTTTGTTTTTAGACACCACAGAGTTAGCGAGCTAAAATTGTTTGACCTAGCCGTCCGTTTTCTCTGGTGCTGAAATTGGATAAAATGTTACAGCATTATGAAATATCCTTGTGTCCTTGGCATATACCCCCCGTTTTGCGTTCAGTGTTGCCCAGATGTGTGATATTAAACCTTTGGCCTTGTTAGCATGCTAGCGAGGCCGCGCTAGTAGCGTTACGTCACGTCAACTAACACTAGCAATGTAAACCTACTGGGATAGTTTAAACTTTCCAAGCATTTTAAATTTATCTGGCGACTGTGGATATGATTTTATCAGGGCAAAGGAGTTTCTGCGAGATTTCTGATCTGTTTCGCAGTGTACAATATCATTAGTGTTATTGCTCTTAGCAGTACGTAATCAGAATTGGTAACATTTTTAATACCTGATGTATCTTTTGTGTGTATATGATTGAGATTAATACATCCTAACACTGAACCTGTTAGTTTGGGGTGAGCACAAGCACGGTATTATAACTGTGTATGTGAACATAGCATCTTTCCATGAGATCTGTTTTCCTCCTCCCTTACTTTAATATGACTTGCAAATTTACCCTATACTGTTTCTGTGTTGTTTTGTAGTCTTTTGACGATGACTGCACCCTGGAGGAGGAGGAAGGGTTGGGAGAGGAAGAAGAGGAAATTGACCAGTTCAATGACGACACTTTCGGTGCAGGGGCAATTGGTAAATCTTACACCTGGAATTATGGGTTTGCCATATAACGCCTAATGTGCCATATTTGATAAATGAATCTCTTAATGACCAGCATTATCAAAACCTTGCAGAAAAACTGGTACACAATTTACTCCCATAATTACTGTCCAAAAACTACTTAAATATAAGCAGTTAAATATCATCTAACTAAGACATATTTTTGGGAGATATAGAGTGACAACTGATATTGCATTTTATATACACTACTGTTCAAAAGTAAGTCTCTTCTGCTCACCTAGACTGCATTTATTTGATCAAAAATACTGAATTCTTTTTCAAATATTATTACAATTTAAAATAGCTGTTTTTATGTTGATCAAATCTGAATTTTCAGCATCATAACTCCAGTGTTCAGTGTCACATGATCCTTCAGAAATCATTCGAATATGATGATTTGGTGAAATATTTCTTATTATCGATGTTAAAAACAGTTGTGCAGCTGCTTAATATTTCTGTGGAAACTGATACGTTTTATTTTTTATGATTCTTTGATGAATTTTTAATGTCTTTACTGTCACTTTAAAATAGTTGAATGCAATAATTGCTCAATAAAAAGTATTAATATCAGTTTAGATTGACACTACAGTCATTTATTATTGTCAACAACAACATCAGCTCATTCCATCTGGGGGTCATTCGTCATTACGGCCTTTTCTACATCATCGCACATGCGCAGAAATTTCAAGTTTTGATTTTCTATCCGATCAAATGTTTACATGTCCCATCGAATGGATTAGAAAAGATTTATCCCACCGCCCTCAACCCGATTGAAATTTCAATGTGTTCGGGCATTTTAATTCCGATTGAGGTGTTTAAATGGAGCATTCGGACTTTAAAACTGTTTGTAATCAGAATAATGCTTCATGCGAACTCGCCTATTGACATCAGATAGTAACGTCACCTCATTAAAGTATATTTTCCTCTCTAGATGATGACTGGCAGGAGCAGCACGCCCGCCTTGCTGAGCTCGACGAGCTGGTGCGAGATGATCTGCCGGGAGCGGACGATGCCTCCTCCGGTGACCTTCCTCCTGCTGGCAGCAATGCCAAGCCTTCGCCCCTCCCTCCACCCTCCTCTTCCTCCCGGCTTTACTCTGACATAGATGAACGGGCTGGCGGTGACCTGGCGGAGTCATTGACTCGTCTCATCTTGGGTTCGGATCCTGCTATTGCCGGAGTGGGCACCGCCAGCTCAGACAGATCTCATCTTCCTCCGAAGCTGCCCGGTCAGACTCCTCATCCCTCAACATTAGCTGGACTGTCTCCTCTACAGTTGAGCTACCAACATCACCAGCATCTCCTGCACAGAGGGCCGGCTCCTCTTTCACAGGTTTGTGTGATCGTATCTTTATCGATACGATAGTTCTTTATATTTAAAAGCCGATAAATTGTCCGATAAATCTAAATCCAAATTTTTATAATGTTTGAGAGCCTGATTACAAAAGCAGTTTCACCAGTAAAATCCATGTCCCAAGCACACATTACAGGAAATAATCCATTATTTATCGGCTTTAATAAAGTTTCTTAATGGGCCGATAACAAAAAACATTAAAAATGAACATATATCGGCCGATACCGATATGGTGGCCGATATATCGTGTATCCCCACAATATTATGCCATTATTAATATGAATTATTAGTTTATAAATCCATTTGTAAATCAAATGCAAGAGAATGTCACCATCAAATGTGTGGTCTGTCTGTAGCAGGGAACTTTTCTAGGGTGTGGCAATATGTCATGTTGATTAAGTGAAATAAAACCCAAAATCGCAATATGGCTTATTGCAATTATTTAATAGCTAAGACTGTGCTTTAATGAAATATAAATAGCTGCAAGTTTCAAAGTGAAGTGCGTTTTTTTTTTTTTTTTTACAATAGTAATTTTTCTTGTTTTAATATTTCCCCCATAGATAAACTCTCACAGTATTTGGGAAAACAATATGGGATTCGGTCCTGTTAACTCTGGATTAGTCTCTCAAAAAGAGGTAAAGCACTTGTATATAAAAACAAAAATGCTTCTTCAAGTTTACTATAAAGACTTTCAGTGCTGTTCTTCTAATCTTCTTGATTCACTATTCAGGACAAAACACTTATGTCCATTATTAAAGAGGTCGGGCTTCCAAATCGGCCTCCTAAACTCCGAGAAGAAGGGCGAGATTTGTCCGAAAGGGTTCCGCCTCCACGGTCCTCCTCACCTGTGATTGGAAGTCCACCTGTAAGAGCCGTGCCTATTGGAACACCTCCAAAACAGCCCATGAGTCAAATCCTCAATCAGCAGGTAAGATGGCATCCTGTCCAAAATTTAAGAAATTAATATTCTTTAGTAACCGGATGCATGAAATTAGATCAGCTGACTGTAAAGATTTTTACATTGTTATTAAAAAAATCATTTATTAAAATAATGCTCTTTTGAGATTTTTTTTATTCATTTAAAAACCATAAAAAATTCAACATTGAAAATAATAAATGTTTCTTGAGCATCAAATCATCATATTGGAGTAATTTCTGAAGGATCATGTGACTCTGAAGACTCAGGAATAAATTAAATAATAACATATAGTCACATAGAAAACAGTTATTTGAAATTGTAATAATATTTCAAAATTTTAAAGTTTTTACAGTGTTTTTGATCAAATAAATGAACAGAAGAGACTTTAAACAACAACATTACCTTTTCACTTCACTTGCTTGGAAAAAACCTCAATCTCAACAGCTTTAAAAAAAACTATTTATCAAAATAGTTGATATTACATTTTATTGATATTATCAAATTTGTTTATACTGTATGAATAGTTTCATTGATGCCTTATTTAGTTAATAATATATTATTAAGACACCATTTTAAATGGTTTTCTCATTAGTTCAGACAGTTTGGATGTTAAAGATCACAAAACATAAAATAATAATGTCTTCAAACTAAATAGGTTTTGTAGAATAAAGTGATTTGTCATGGATTTATCAAATTATCATGTCCTTGACCCTTATGAGTGATGCAAAAGATTTCAACTGAATCGAGATGTTTCTTTTGTCTTTAGAATAATCACCCTTCAGCCGTTCACGTGAGAGCCTCTGTGCCTCTGCGTTACCCACCTCCCTTCCCTGAGCGCCTGTCCCCCAACAACCTCCTCAGCATCGCTGTGAGTCTCACAACAAAGCCAACATCAGCTGCCTGATGGTGGCGCTATAACACTGTGGAAAAAGTCAACAATTTTTGCAGTTTGATGGATATCTGCTCAACCTGGAGGTGGCTCTCTTTAGGGGGACATCTAATGTGTGACTTGCTTTTAGAAGTCAAACAATATGGTTTCACATCTCTCTTTTTTCAGTCTTGATAAAGTTAGGATTTTTCTATTGATATAGCTGTTACTGTTACCTTTACAGTGATATCTTATTATTATTTGCTGTTTTTACTATTGGTATATCTGTTATACTTTACAGATACTCTCTGATTAACATGCTTCCATTCTCACACACACATATATGCTGTCATCAGAATTGACGGCTGTTTGTTTGTCCTGTTTATTTAGCGTTAAGCACATGTATATGAAGAGTTCAGATGCAAAAGCCTCTAAATGCCATTTGAAATTTTCTTCTTTAATGATGATTTTTATCAAACTTGTATATTTAAGTTCAGTAATTTCACTTAAATAACAATTAATAGATAATTATCATTTCCATTTAAGTGAAATTACTGAACTTAAATATACAAGTTTGTTAAAAATCATCATTAAAGAAGAAAATTTCAAATGGCATTTAGAGGCTTTTGCATCTGAACTCTTCATATATTTTGCATAATTATAAAAAAAGGTTTCATGCCTATTTTGAATGATTTTTAACAGTATTGAAATTAGTGTTTTTTTCTGCTCTTTCAGAACTCGCCGTTGTCTCATTCTCCGTTCCCTGCTGGTGTCGGTCCCGTTTTGTCTCAGATACAAAGAGCACAAATGCTCAACTCTCAGGTGAGTGAATCCTCAAACCAGTTCCCAAGAATTTCATTAACAGATCTTGAATTCAGGATAGTAGACAATAATGGCACACCCAGGATCTAGTGTATATATACAGTTAAACCAAAATTTATTCAGGCACCTTCAACATTTCTGACATTATCACAGTTTATTCGCTATAGTTTAGAAAATGGTAATAAAATATGTCAAGTTAATCAAATCCGTTGATATTTCACTGGTTTTGTCCAGACTGTCTCACAAATTAGTGATGTTGAATATCTGTCACCTGTTAAATTTAACTACACGATTAGATTAGGGATGCACGATATATCGGCCAGCATATCGGTATCGGCCGATATATGTTCATTTTTAATGTTATCGTTATCGGCCTGGTAAGAAAATGTGGCCGATATATTAAAGCCGACAAATAATGTATTATTCCCTTCAGCTGAGATACTTGTTGAGAACTGTTTATGTTTTTTAAATTCTTGAAATCTCTTCAAAAAAATGAAAATCTGGTTCGGGACAACATGTGCAACGCAAATCTAAGAACATCATTATAATTGTGCGCTTGGGACGTGGATTTAATTGTGAGACTTTTGTTTTTGTAATCAGGCTCTCAAAATTAGATAAAAATTTGGATTTAAGTTTATCGGCCGATATATCGGTTATCGGTATCGGCCAATATTTTCATATCTGTGCATCCCTAGATTAGATAATCCCAATCTAGGTCGACCAATTACCAAGCAATGCTTAATTTTGTTCAAAGGTCGCATTAGCAATTAAAGAAAAAACACTTAAACAAAACATGGTCAGTTCAAAGTGTCTGAATAATTACACTTTACTGGTAGTCCACTGTATGAAGAACTTTATTTTGCATGACACTCTCTTTTCATCTTGTGCTACGCCCTTCATGTTGGTCAGTTCCAGCGTGGTCCAGCTCCTCCATTATTACAGGGGGGCATTGGGGGTTTCAGGCCGTTCTTTGGGCAGTCTGGTCCTAGAATGGGTCCCCACGGGCCTCCTCTCAGCCACGCACCCATCCGACACAACACCACCCACCTGCACCCGCAGCACCGCCGGATGCTCAACCAGAGGATGCAGAACAGAGGCCTTGGGTGGGTACCATCAGCTGCTTCCCTGGATAAAGCACCACTTTGAAAAGCCCCATGTAAATGTTTCTGTGTCTCTCATGTGCTCAGTGATCACGTCGGCGGGAGAGGGGTCGGAGACCGGAAGAACCGAGATCCTTACAGCAATCTAATGACTCAAAGAGAGAAGGAATGGGTCGCGAGAATCCAAATGATGCAGCTTCAAAGCACCGATCCGTATTTGGATGACTACTATTACCAGGTTATCACTCTTTTACCCACATGCACAAAGACTGACACGGCATTTAAAATGAAACCCTTTGTAATTATGCAACTAGGTGGGTCAAAAAAGGTTGGTCCTAAGACTAAGGGTCCAAAAATCATGTATAACTTTGAAAGGTTTTAATCCACTTCAAATGTTGACTACTGTAGCATAGGACCTGCTATTAACATGTATCTTATCTAACCTTCAAGGTTTTAAAACTATTTCAAACCTTCAGACTTCTCAAGCCAACATCAAAGTTTGGTCTACAATCTAATGATTTTCAAATGCTGCTGTGACTAGTTCTTTTTTCATTGTAAATTTACATTTATTGTGATTTTATTGCCGTTTATAGACGAATCCGGCGAAACTACCGGAAGTAAGCGGGCGCCATTACTGAGCTGTTGCTGGGTAGCGTTGCGCCATTGCCTCCTATTGTTTTAGTTGCAACTTGCGTCCACTGAAATAAACAGCCCGCGATTTACGACTGTCACTAACGTTACAACGTTATCCCTTGTATAATGTCGAGTGGGTAAACAGTTTCCGTTATAAATTGTTTCAATGGTGGCAGTAAAATTTTAATTTTGAAGAGAAAACATTGTGAATACCCCGGGTCGACTGCCCCTGTCTGGTGCCGTACGGTTTACAGATTTCCTGGGCGAGTACAAGACGTGGACATTCGCGTATAATAACAGTTATTTAATGACATAAGTAAAAAAAATATAATAAATATGTGATATAGTGATCAGCAAAATCTCCTCTCTTGCTATTTTTTCTATTCAGTTAACATGCTATGGTCATTAAATGGCTTTCCTGAGCTAAATGAAACGTTATGTGACATAATTGTTTTCCCGCTGTTATATTGACCTCTTTCCATGGTTTAAAAACACTAATTGGTCGATATTATGTATACTTTCTAGCTGTAACGTTACCTTACCCTTGCCTGTTGCAATGTGAAAATGAGATAAATAATGGACACAAATGAAAAACATGAATTTGTTTATTTGATTTCATTCATTTATTTATTTATTGTTGCCAAATGGACAGATCTTTTTATAGTTTCCTCGTTAGCAAACGTTAGCCTAGCTAGCTTGCCAAGCTATTTTCATAAATAACGTTAATCTGTAAGATCGTTTGTACCTTCATCTGTGACTGGAGGCCACTGCAGTCACAGATCAAACCAACAAGTCATTCTGCCTGGCTGTAGCTGTCATCGAGGGTGAGTTTGCGTTATTATCACCGAGGTGTGCATATGTCTATATGCCTGTGTAACAGCTCAGTAATGGCGTCGCCACAAGATGGCAGCCTACACAGAACGCTCGTCGGATTCGTCTATAATGGTCTTTCTGGTCTTCTTTTGCAGAATTACTATGAGAAAATGGAGAAGCGTCAGGAGCGGGACAGAGACAACAGGAAGGAGCACACCACCAAACTCATCACTCCTCAGGTGGCCAAACTGGAGCACACCTATCGGCCAGGTAGAAACAATACGGTGACCTTTATTAAAATATCTGTCTTAACAATCGCATAAGTTCAACCAGGGTCCAAAATTAATATTTTGTTAACTGTGCATTTATTTCAGGACATGATGTGTCAAATGGTCTAATACTCCGTGTGATTGTTTTTGGTTCACAGTGCAGTTTGCCGGATCGTTAGGAAAACTCACTGTCTCCAGTGTGAACAATCCAAGGAAAATGATTGATGCCGTGGTAACCACTCGCAGTGATGATGAGGTCAGAACTGTAAAATCCCGCCCCTTTTACATGGACTCTTTTATATAAAACCACTTATGAGGCTCCTCTCTTGATATGTATTTTTTGGAAACTGTTTTGCAAAAATGCAACAACAAAAAAATGCAAACATAATCACCACAGAATCTTTCTTAACCTCGTAATGTTTTTTCTTCATGAATAAATGGTTTATTCAAAAGGTATATGTTAAGGAATGGAAGAGTTTCTTTGTACCAATGTTCTTGGTCGTTTTACAGGAAAAAAGAGAGAAGCAGGTGTGGAATAAAAGACGACAAATCCTTTACACTGTGGAGAAGGTAAGAGTGTAAATAAAGAAATAATGAGCCTTTATAGCAAAAAAATCGAATTTAAAATAAATCCACATTTATTGCAAATATATTCCCGTCCCACTAAATGCAAAAAAAGTGTGATCGGCACTTCGGCTCTTTGTGTTAAACTGCACAAATACACGATGCTGCTATGTTTATAATTGTTTATGCAATTTGCGAAATATTAGATTTATAAACGTTAGTTTAAAGCTATGCACTTTTTTATGTGGTTTCATTGCTTTGAATAAACAATTTAATGGCAAAAGTAAATTTTTCCTCTAGCTGAAACAATGCCTTTTAGGGATGGGCAACAATTAATCGCGATTAATCGCATCCAAATTAAAAGTTTGTGTTTACATAATATATGTGTGTGTGGTGTGTATAATTATTTTGTATATATAAATACACACGCATGCATGTATACATTTAAGAAATATTTGCTTGTATATACTTTATATATATTTACACATAATTAATATTATATATAAATATAAATATTTGATATATTAATAACACATTTTTCTTAAATATACACATACATGTGTGTATTTATATATACAAATTAATTATACACACTACACACACATAATATGTAAACACAAACTTTTATTTTGGATGCGATTAATCTCGATTAATCGTTGCCCATCCCTAATTTCAATATTAGTAATATTTAAGCCTAAAATTTGAATTGCGTTTTCCAGCTATTTTGAAAGCACTAGTAGCCATAGTACTTTTATTCAGAATCGGTGTATGTTGTTATGCAGATGTACAGTCTACTGCTAGAAGTGCAAGACTTTGAGAAGAAGTTCTTGCAAACCCCTGAGCACCAAAGAGATGCCCTGCTAGAACAGCACAAAACCCACACGCTGCAGCTCTACAACTCCCTCCGAGAGAAGGAGTGGGACGACCGGTGAGTGCCACAGAAGAGCCACACGACTATAGGCGTACACTTGCTTCATTAAACTAATTAAAGCCCAGTCTGGGATCCTTTGACTCAAATTCTGGACTGTTTTGACCATTTCTACCTAATTGAGAAATAGTTTAACATCCCATTGTTGTAATAAGTATATAATCATTTAAAAAAATAAAATAAAAATAAGAGCTGGTTTCACAGACAGGGCTTAGATTAAAGGAGTAGTTCACTTTTGAAAAAACTTTTGCTGATAATTTACTCACCCCCATGTCATCCAAGATGTCCATGTCTTTCTTTCTTCAGTCGAAAAGAAATTAAGGTTTTTGATGAAAACATTCCAGGATTTTTCTCCATATAATGGACTTCAATGGGAACCAAATGGTTCAAGGTCCAAAAGACAGTTTCAGTGCAAACTGCAAACTGTTCAAAAGGCTTTAAACGATTCCAGATGATGAATAAGAGTCTTATCAAGCGAAACAGTCGCTCATTTTAAAAAATAAATAACAATAACAAGTTTTATAAGCTCAAATGCTCACCTTGCTCTGTTCTGTGATGCGCGTTCGTGACTCCCCTGTTCGAAGTCATTCATCAAAATGAACCATTTGGTTCATTCAACGAATGAAACGAACGAATTGACTTGGAAAAAGATTTGTTCATTTTGATGAACGAGTTCGAACAGGAGAGTCACGAACGCGCATCACAGAACAGAGCAAGGCGAGCATTTGAGCTTATAAAACTTAAACTTTGTTATTTATTTTTTAAATGTGGAATTGTTTCGCTTGATAAGACCCTTATTCATCATCTGGAATCGTTTAAAGCCATTTGAAGAGTTTGCACTGAAACTGTCTTTTTGACCTTGAACCGTTTGGTTCCCATTGAAGTCCATTATATGGAGAAAAATGCTGGAATGTTTTCATCAAAAACCTTAATTTCTTTTCGACTGAAGAAAGAAAGACATTGACCTCTTGGATGACGGGGGTGAGTAAATTATCAGCAAAATTATCAGTTAGGCCTTAGCTCAATTAAGACATTTAAGTAGCTTTAAATGTGCCTTAAAAAACATAACTGATGTCCATCTTGAGACAAAACAATGGCACTGGCACATTTTAAGATGTATCAGTGTAAGTCGCTTTCAGTTATAACATCTCAAACATGCATTTTAGTCTGGGACGAGCTAAAGCCTTGTCTGTGAAACCGAGGTCAAGTGTGTTTTGATTTAGTCAAGAATTGTGTTGAATGACTGATATTGGTATGGACTTGGATTTGAGATCGTAACAGACCGACTCCGTCCCTCTGCAGAGTGAGCGATGAGCAGTGCCTGATGATCATGTCGGTGCGTAAGGGGAAACGCCTCATCTCCAGACTCCTCCCCTTCCTGCCACAGCCTCAGGCTGCTGCTGTTATCATGGGAATAGCCAGGAACCTTCCAGCCCTGGCCAAGAAAGACAAACAAGACCAGGTATAATCACAGACGATGCATCTTAAAGGAGAACTCCGGTCAATTCTAACATTGAGCTCGTTTTTTTGTACATTTGGAGTGCTGTCAGAGTCAGTACAGACAAAAACGACAAAAATCAGTGTTGCCTACACTGTGTTATCCTCTTTTTATAATTCGCACCCTGTTGACTTCAATGGGGCATGTTCTAAACCTGCTTTTAGCCTCTTAACATCCTTGATTTGTCATTTCGAGTGCACAGCCATCAATCTGACTTCAGTAGATGTGAAAGATATGAATAAAAATGATGTTAATTCAGACTCTATTTGCTTCGTGTTTTCGGTCGAAGCCCACAGTAGTCGATTGCCGATCTCACGCGCGAGACACTTGCTTTCAGTCGGTGTTCACAGTCAATGTTTCCAGTCGTTTGAAACGGTCTGTAAGTGTGTTCAGTTCAATGTTTCAGCTTGTCGTTAAATGTGTCCCTGGCATTAGTGAAGAGAATAAGATGTAAACCCTGCTGTGGTTAAGGTTAAGAGTAGCACTCGGCTAAAGGAGTGTGCTTTGATCTTAAATTGCCTGGCCTGCATGTTTTCTTTCTTAGGTACTGTGTTGGTTGGTGGAGCCAGTCTCCGCAGTGATCCAGGCCATGTCGAGTACGTCCCTCACTGACCTCCTTCAGGAGCTGCAGGGCAGGGAAGGACAGCTTCCCCTCGTGCTGCAAAATAAGGTGTCACTGGCAAATTCATTTGTGTTTATAATGGCTCAGTGCATCGACCTTGTTTGACTGACTAAACCAAAGATGATGTTGTGTTTGTCAGTTCGGCGTGACGCTGCTGTATCTGATCCTGAGTGAAGGAGAGCGGATGCAGAGCTCGGATCCCAACTGTCAGCTCATGGACGATAACCGCTGGTGAGCATCTGTCTATTAAACCAGTTAAACTCTTACAATGCAAAGGCTTTCTTGAAATAAATTAAGCGTTGCAGTTTTTCATCATCATTAGTTTTTGGGAGTGTGGTGTTTATCAAGTCTTGTCTTTACTTTGTGTCCAGAAATATTATGCCTTTTTAAATACAGTTACACGAGTAGTGTAACTCGACCAAGAATGGTGACACAAAATAAAACGTAGTAAAGTGTAATATCATATATAATATCAATAGGGAAAACGTGGAGGTGTTTGGTCGCTTCTCTGCTTGGCCCATATTGACACAAGTAGTGTAACTCGACCAAGAATGGTGACACAAAAATAAAACATTTCGCTTTTCTAAGCGTGTAAAGTGTAATATCATATATAATATCAATAGGGAATACGTGGAGGTGTTTGGCCGCTTCTCTGCTTGGCCTATATTGAATGAACTGGGCTAGTTAAGTGCTATCAAAGTGTCTTGAGACGAGAGAGGTGTGTATCAACTCGTCTTAGTTAAGGGAATAACATAGTTTAATATGGAAAAACGGTGGAGTATCCCTTTAATAGATAAATTGTTTCTTTTATCTCTCCCTCTCTTGTTTCAAGGTAGTCTGCAAATACTGTCAGAAAGAGCTAGTGAATTATGCTTCTCTCTGTAGTCAAGGTCAGTAAGCCTAGGGAGAGTCTAGGAAGTCAGATCAAATATTTCCAATTAAAATTGATTTATGTGCGTAAGGTAAGCACAGTATGTGTTGTTGAGGAGGACCAAAGGGTGAAGCAGAAGTGTACATGCAGTATATGGTAAAATGTTGTTGGAGGCCTTATGATAATCTGTTTGTTTTTTTTCAATCAACTTTGAAAGTGAATATGTAAGTTTTTTTAAGCGCTCTGAGGTACTTTTTTAGTTCCCTGGATCACTATTACAGATCAATAAATCGTATTTGATTTGTTCGTTTTTTTACTATTAATTGGCCTGACAATTTTACAGGTGAATTTCCACCACACTTCCCAGTCTTTTCTGTCTGTTTTCCAGGACTGAGTTGGTGTTCTCTGTGACCCGGGAGCTTCTGAAGGTCCCGTCCTCTGCGCTCTCATCGCCCCTGTTCACTCCTCCAAACCTAGTGTCGCTGTTCTCTCGATACGTGGACCGGCAGAGACTCGAGCTCTTGCAGGAGAAGCTACAGTGAGTTTGCCCTCAGAAACACACACAAGCTCAAGTTTTAAAATGGATATAAATAAGACTCGTATTAATAAAATATTCAATTTTCGAGATACATTGCCGGTGTATATTTGTGATTCCCATTTTTCTCAGTATATTAGTTAAAGGGATACTCCACTTTTTTTGGAAATAGGCTCATTTTACAACTCCCTCAGAGTTAAATAGTTGAGTTTTGCCGTTTTCGAATCCATTCAGACGATTTTCTGATATTTATAAGAAAATCAGTAACCAGACAGTTTCTGGTCTCATTGACATCCGTAGTAGGGAAAAAATATACTATGGAAGTCAATGAGACCAGAAACTGTCTGGTTACTGATATTCTTCTAAATATCAGAAAAAAAATATGAGCCTAAATGAGCCTATTTTAGTATCTCTTTAAAAAGTCTGTCTATCTATCAAAAATAGGTTTATTTATCCATTTATCAATCAAGAATAGTTTTTTCTATCGGTCTATTGAGAATTAATTTATTTATCCGAGAATATATTAGCGCTATCAGTGTCAACACATGAGATTAATTCGAAATCAATCCTTAACACGTTAAAATAAATGAACGCAAATAAATTAAGGAAACAAGCGAAAGTGCATCATTAGCATCACGTCGTTAATGACCTTAGAAGTCAGGAGTTCATCAAACTGAGCGCAAACACCTGCAATCTGAGTTAATTTTTAGTTTAATTTTAATTAATTTAATTTATTTTAATTTTTTGAAAGACCTAAACTTACCTTGAATAAAGCTTTCACTAAATACAGTGTTCTGATGGTTTACGTTGCTGGATATTGCAAATGACGACAATTGGGCCTTTTCGTTTGTATTGACTTTGTTTTTCTTTCTTTTTTCCAGGATCACATCCCTGTCCAGGTAGAAGTGACTTCAAACGTGGCAGTCGTCGAGAGACGGACTGTCAGTGTATTTGTGAACGAGCAGTTTTATGTGTGATGTATGTTGGCGAGTGAGGCCAGGTCATTTTTCCTTTCTTGTTATAAGAGTCACAATAGGTAACAGTAATGTTTAAATGGTAATACAAACGTTGTCCATAGGTCTGTCAAGGCGATCAGGTATGTGTATTTTAGCTTCTGTTAGGGTCAGGAGCCAGGACAGGGACCTCATTGTGTGGCGACATTTCCCTGTGAAATGGCTCAATCAAGACCTTATTTATAACACATAGATTTGAGGAGAAATTTGCTGTACATTAATATCTTAATTTTTCTTATACACTGCAGCTTGAGGTATGTGTGCAAAAGAGTGAATGTGCAAGTGTGTCTGAGTTGAAATGAAGGTCTGAACAAAGGTATTCTTCATTTTTAAGTATCTTGACATGATGCCTGTGTTAAAACATGAAATTAAAACTTTCTATTGTACAAAGTTCGGTTGTGGTGTTTGTGTCTCTTCAGCCGGTGCTCTGGGTTTCAACACTCAGGATCTTTTGTTTTCATTCTCATGACAATTAACAACATTTTCCTTTCAAATTATAATTACTGTAATCAAATGATATTTTATATGGTATACTACTTTTATAACTAACATTGTTTTCAGTGGTGATTCCCGTTACATTAACACGAGTACAACAAAAATGTCCATAATGTCAAATGGTGGCAACACATTTTAGTTTTAAAGGTTGGATGAACTTATTAATTTTGAATAATTTTGCCATAACTTCTTTTATCAGCAAGTTCTAGACTGTAACTTTATCTCCAAAATGTGACTAATATATTACCATCAAACTGTTAAAAATCATGTTTAAAATAATATTATAGTGATAGTTTCTTTGCACTTTATTTCATTTTTTGGCATCGATGTCTTCGAGTTTTATCATCTATCTATCATCTCACACAAGCCGACAAGCGTTTTTTTCCTTTTCCTCGTCTGCACAGTAAATTTCAATTCCTTTTGTTTAGACCTCTTATTTAAAATGTTTCCATTCAGATTAGCTTTGATAGACACAACTAAGATTATTCAGTACAACTGCTCTTTTATTATCTGTCTCTTACTCCTGGTGATGTCATCTGCCCCACGGTTTGTAGAAATTAATACTGTTGGATCACATTACATCTGACATTGAAAAATCTATCACAAAACATACATACAGCATATAATAAATGCATCTGCAAGTCATTTTTTGGGGAGGGAAATGGCATTGACCTTTTTTCTACACATGGCCGGTGTGCTAAAGGAGTGTTTTTATAATGAGAGCTCAAGAGGGAGGAAAGCTTCCAGCCATCTTATCAGCTGACCTCCTTCATATGATACACACATCCCTATGAGAATTCACACACAAGTGTCTCTTTATAACTGAAATGTTAAGTTAAATGTAAATTGAACGTTTTTTAAATTAATTTTATGTTTTAATAATATATGTAACTTTAGTTCAAAATGAACAAAATTTAAATTTAATACATAATCAGAAAGATTACATAATATGTTTGCAGATATTTAGGTAACATGCTGTGTTTATCTGAAAAACAATGCTACAGTCAGTTATTTTACTTTGAATTTTGGTGAATTGGGACTGCACTGCCCGTTTCAACCGCTAGTTGTCAATCTTACATACCCGGTGTTCTGTGTATTGCACCTTTAAACCAATGTTTATAATTTTAGACCTGTTTGTCTGGGGTCGTTTCCAGAAGAAAATTGCGTCCATACGTCACTCGCCATGTGTCGTCATATCTCATGAATACAGAAAGTTTCAGCTACTTTTTTAAGGTGAGAGTGGCAGAGGTTAACTCGTTGTCACAACGAGCAAGGATTAGTTAGTTAACAGCAGTTGAGACAAGAACCTCCAGAGAATCATCCTTTCAAACGAAACAGAGGAGAGTCTCGCCGCGTTGCATTCTGGGATGTGGCGGGCATGTTGGCAGCTTGAGCTTCGCAAATGTAAACATACCAGCAAGTCGAACGAGGAGAAGCAGCTGAGTTGGGAGAAAGACAATAAAAAAAGATGTTAAAATCATTACTCAACAGGTGAGTAAGGTATTTTATTGAACAGATACGTTTTATTGCCATATGAGGCTCTCTAAAACAAAGTTTACTGTAATTCACGATCTATTGAATGGCCATATTCATCCGCACTGTCACGCAAAGCCGAAGCACAACCAAACCAATATTCTTCCACAAACTGCATGCAGTTTTGTTTTTTAACCGTTAGAGGTTAAAAACCGCTAATGTACCTTTTATTTATGTCTACTAATCAACATAATGACTAATTTTTCATTTGATTTTTTTGTGACAATCTACATTATGCCTTAAATGCTTTATATTGAACTCGGAAAATGTAAGTTCTTTGTCACTTATTTACTCTCTAGTGGTGGTAGAGTGGTTGAACAAACATCTCTAATGTCCTTCTTTTACAGAAAATACCCAAACAAGACGGCCGTTTTCTCTTTTGCTTGCCTTTATTCTCAACCCAGAGAAACTAAGTGACTCAATATCCAAAATTTGCATGCCTATGTTAAAATGCACAAAAAAGGTTACATGTTTACTTGGACTAGTTCAGTCCATAAATGAGCACATTGCTAAGCACATAAATCTTTAACTGTTAGTGAAGCTAATCTAACAACTAAATCAAACGTTAACTGCTTCTTGCTGGTGTGTTCAGTCAGTGCGTTCTTGACCTCTGAACATCTCAGAGACTTTCCCTCCCAACTTTTCCTCGTGAAATGATTTTAGAGTATAGTACAACTACAGAGACAGTTTCTAGATGGTGTGTCGGTATCTACAGTGACATCACTTCTCTTTTCAGATTCTACCATCACCATCTGATACACTCTAACAGACGCAACCGAAGCTGGCTGATGAGATGTTTCATCCTGATACCCAAGGCTCTGCAGAAAGTCTTCAAGATTTGGATATGATTTGATGATCTTCAGGAGGCTCCTGGAGATATGAAACGTGGCGTTTGGATCATAATTTGACTGATCATTGTGCGTTGTCAGGTAAATTTTCCCAAACTTCATCTGTTCGTGATCAGTGACGATGAGGCGGTCTGCGTTGCTTTCGTCATGCATGATGTTGTTGTGTTTCTTGATGTAGTTCGGCAGCATATCAGCTCCTGGCGAATTCAGATTGCCCAGCAAATAGTATTGAAAGTTCACATCTGGAAGAAGTTTCTCATTACGTTTGGTGTATCTGTTTTCAAAGAGGTGAAAGCCAAAGACTCCATTCGCTGGGTTACAGGCCAGGAACATGTCGCCATCCTCGTTAACCCAGATGCAGTCTTTAGCAAACCAGTACAAGAGCTTGAGTCCATGCCTGGGCCAAGGCTGACCAAATCCACACTTAATTAGGTCCCTTATAGTTGTGATTTTCTCCAGCATGGTCTTCATCTAAGGGAGAGATGAAGATCAGATGCCACATTTACTTATTTTTATGTGTGCTCTCATTATACCTGTTACAGAGCTTGGGTTGACCTCAAAACAGTTACTGCAGACATATGTTAGGCATCAATTTCTGCTTTTTTGCATTACCACACAAAAACTAGTTATAAAAAACGTCATTTTTTCAAGTGATATTTCTTTCAGCTGTCTCCAAAAAACAAAACAAAACGCATTTTTCACAATAAGTTCATAAATCCAACAAGTGCATTTGTTTTAATTGTTCCATGTCAGGTACAGTTTAAACACTCATCCATAATGCATTAAAGTATCTGAATTAAATATAAACAAATGTTAATTAAATACTAATGAATTAATTATTTCGCAATCTAAGGGTTTTTAGAGTAGAGGTTTTAACATGTTTTAACAACACCACTGCTCGATAAAACTTAACCAGTGTATTATGTTTGAATTCTGGGTGCAATTTTTTTATTTTTTATTTTGGAGACCCTAAATGACTGGTATTCCTCTTAAATGGTTAAGATCGTATTTATCGGGTTGAAAATAAAAATTAAAAAATTTAAGTAAATCTCAGATTACTAATGGCGTGCCTCAGGGCTCCGTTTTGGGCCCTCTTCAATTTATCATTTATATATTTTCACAAAATTTTAAAGACATATCCTAGGTTAACCAGAATTTCCGACAACTTAATTTTGTGTTGCAACTTGCAGGTCACATAATACTGGGGTTAACCCTGTAATACCTGACATATGATGTAATAGTCAGAAATATAATTCTTTAAATGAAACATGCAGTTTTTGAAACTTTAGACAAAATATTAAAAGAAAGTTTTATATTGAGTGTCATATTTGATGCATCAGCTTCTATGGCTCATATATATATATATAGGAGGATATGAAGCTCATACTCTGAGCTTTTTATTCGATTTTAAATAAAAAGTTATTTTTTATTTAAAAATAAAAATTTTATTCAAACGGACCATACAGACCCCCCCAAAAAATACAATCCTCTGTAGTTGCTGATAATTATGGCCAAAAAGTAAGATGAAATTCTGAGTTATGATATCTGTATATCTCCAAATAATGTAAGTTATTTAAATACTTAGTTTTATGATCAAAGTACTGTAGTTTTAATTGTGGGAGGCAAAATAAGTCTGACACCTCTTCTTAATTTACTCACAGTAACATTTTTCTTTGACACACTCTACCTTTGAATGAATTCACATCTATATAAAATAAGAACACATCTAATGTTTAAAGAACGTATCTATATGAGATCACATCTATGTTCTAAAAACACATCTACGTTTAATAAAGCACACAACCAGATATATATATATATATATATATATATATATATATATATCACACAATACAATGATGTTTAAAAAATGAACAAATACTCGTTCCTCAAAAGCCTGATGGATCACATTTTAACATGATTTACACGTTGCATCAGTCCAGTTTGTGATCATGAAACATTACTAACGATATAAAATTTATTCTTACGTCTACTTGATACAAATCATTAATGAATTCACAACCTGACATTATACTGACATGCTTTTACCTGCTAAAAAAATATAAACTATCGTTCAAACGACAATGGGCATGTAGAAGATTGTGTGCAACAGGATTTTCAACACAGTTTGGATCCTGTCGAGGCTTTAGAAATGTGCGTATCAGATATGACCGTATGGCTTTATAGGGTCAATTTGAATAAAAAGATAATAATGACAAATTCTCTTTGTGACAACTGGCCCCGGTTCAAAATTTCTGAATTAATAAACTCGGAGCTTACTGACGACAGTTTTTTTTTTTTGTGTGTGTGTGCACAATTCATGATCACACATGAGCGATCTTGCAAGAATCAAATAGCAAAAGTTTAGTTTCAACTGAAATAATTCTTCGAGTGTGGACAAAAAGATAAAAGAATAAAGCCCAAACGGTACTGTACCTCTTTTTTATAAACCATAGTTATTTTCTGGAGGAATCTCCTCTGTGTTGCTGTTTTCCTCTAAGCAGTGGTGAAGGAGAGAGGAAGAAGAGAAACTCAATGCTTCTTGTAAACTGAAAGAGAATGTAATTTGAGACTTTCTGACCTCCTCTTTTGTGGGGGGTGTTTATTTTAGAGCACTATGTAAATTACCTGAATAGGGAGCAGTATGTACTTGTACAAGTATGTAGTATGTAGTCTCAGGGACACCTAAAACTCACACAAGAATCTAAATGGTTTAATTTGAATGATTATCATTGAGTATTTCATATATTTGTAATATCATTCGAAATGTCTCAGTGCGAGTGGTACAAAATTCTCATTTCCAAATAAGTAAAAAGGTAATAAGGTTTTTAAGAGTTTCGAGATAACATACACACAAAGGAGGGTGATAGTTAAACTCAGAAGGTGTGAACTCAATGCTTAGTCCCACTTTTAGCAAATGGTACCATGTAAATCAAATTCTGCCCCCAGTAAGTCTGGGAGGGTGATTACGATGAATTTCCACTGTGAACTCAGGTTTACACATGAAAAGACGTTGGTCTAATGAAATGCAACTAGAGATCAGGGCCTTTTCTGTACTTCTGCGAGACTCTCAGCTTCATCTATTTCCGTTTATTCCAGAACATTTGATGTTTTGTATTGATTATCTTTGAACTGATGATAAATTTACCAGACATAATAAATTGTTACATTTGATGAATCTAACTGACTTTGATATCACTTCATTAGTGTTCAAAGGAATTAGTCAAACTTTCGCTTATATTTAATGATGCACAAATATCATTAAAAACCTTTTCATTTATAGAGTCAGATGAAATAACGAGAGAATACTATGAAAAATGTATTGCATTTAATCAAAATACTTTGCCACAAGAAAAGACAGTAATACGCAGAGACATCCTGATCGGATGCCGGATTTTGTGTTGGAGGTTAAATAGACCCTAAATGACTGGTATTCCTCTTAAATGGTTAAGATCGTATTTATCAGGTTGAAAATAAAAATGTAAAAATTAAATTAAATCTCAGATTACTAATGGTGTGCCTCAGGGCTCCGTTTTGGGCCCTCTTCTATTTATTATTTATATATTGTCACGAAATTTTAAAGACATATCCTAGGTTAACCAGAACTTAATTTTGTGTTCCAGGTCACATAATACTGGGGTTAACCCTGTAATACCTGACATATGATGTAATAGTCAGAAATATCTTTCTTTAAATGAAACATGCAGTTTTTGAAACTTTAGATAAAATATTAAAAGAAGAGTTTTATATTAAGTGTCATATTTGATACATCAGCTTGTATGGCTCACACTCTGCAACAATAAAACACTCTTCTGGAGAGAAGATCTCAAATAAAGAGCATAGGACACCGCCTTGCCCAAACTTCTCTCTTCGCTTATCTGTACATCCCCCTCTTCCTACTCTTCTTTTTCAATGACTCAAGTCACTGGAAGTTCACTAAGAATGTCTATGTACTACATGATGAAACTATTGTTGTTTTTTTCATGTTTGGTATGTATTTTAATGGTTGGTAAAAAAACTCAATTCTGTTCTCCTGGTGTGGGTAGTGTCCATTCAAAGTATCTGATAACCGTGGCTCCTCTCTCCCTTTTTGGCACAATTCAAAAAATATTTGTGTAGTAAATATTTACCACTCTTCTGGTCTTGGTATTTAAGGGAAAGTTGCAGAACAGTTAGGGGGAATCTGTAACCAGAAACCCCCCACACAGGGCCGTGTCAGTTTCCTGAGTCTTGCACTCAGAACACACTCACACATCACTGTGTGTCCCGCTGTATGTAGGCTTATACATTTCTTGGTTCAAAATGTCTTGCTTTCTTATATTCAAATTTGAAATTGTGTGTTGTGAAACCCAAGTGTGCCACACGAGTCCTAAAAACTAAAAAAAACCAAAGTGTTTTGATCGCCCCCAGGTGGCTGGATGCAGTATAGGTCATAAACCCTGTCATTTCCATAATGTAATGAAAAAGACACAAACTAAGATTTACATTTAAATCTACTTTGTTAAACTGCATGATGGCCCTGTTAAATTCTCACTCATATTCAGAGTTATGTATGCTTGAAATCTCCACACTGATTAAAGCTTTTTAAAGTTAAATTTTAAAGCCAGTAAATGATGACAGAATTTAAATTTTTGGTTCACAATTAAGTTTAATTCACAAACATACAATACAACATTTAAGTAAACAGACAGAACACATGAATATTATTAATTAGCGATACATGAAGAATCACAAAGCTTCTCATCCACCACAATGGAATGACACGCATGAGCCATTTATTAGACCCAAATCAATTTACTTAATTCAAATCAATGAATTTGTTATTGGTTATGAAAATCCTAGGAAGACATTTGCTAAAATGCATCTTATTTTTGGATGAACAGGAATATTTGATTTCAATTATGAGTGTCTGTAAGATCCAGACTGCATAGATAAACTCAAGGCCGAATACGAGGCTACTAGATCTTAACTTCTCCAATGAAATCTGACCTTTCCATGCTTTTAATGATCCTAATAAGGCCTTTGCTGATGCGGTAGGTTTCGTTCTCATCGAAACGGCCTCTCCCTAAGTGATGAGTCACGTAAATCATGTCAAACCGTTTGTCTTCCCAGTCTGAATCGACTGAAACGACAATACGATCCGCGTTGCTTTCACGCACATCAGGGTCATAATTCCTAGTAACATGATGAGGCATGTGTCCAGGATGATGCAGGTTACCCACTTCATAGTACGGCAGGTCAGAGTCAGGAAGAATGCCTTCCCTGTTATGGAACGGATGGAAACCATAGTCTTTATGCTCTGGGTCGCAATCTTGTGCAATCATGTTGCCCTCGTCATCAATATCAACACATTTATTAGCGAACCACCACAGCAGAGCGAGACCATGTCTGGGATACGGCTGACCAAACTCCGTGTCTCTCAGATGGGACAGTTCATTCAGTGTTCTCGGTCGCACCATTGTGTCTAGAAAACAGAAAGGAATAAATAGGACTGAATACAGTGAAAATTACATTTGCCTGGACTTTATCTCGAATATATATTACCTTATAGCCTATTTTATTGTGTATATTACAAGTATGGTGGCGTAATACTATGTAAGGGATAATCCAAGGCGAGCTGTGCATTAAAAAAGCATGACGTGGAGGCAAAGAGTGTGAAGTGCATTAAAATCGTTTAATGCACAGCTGAGCTGTAATCCATGGGTTATCCCGCTTATACCATGGTCAGTTGCCAGCATTGACAACTTAAATCTGTTATTGTTGTTTTAAAGCAAAATATTTGACCAGAAGTTACGTTTTTTTTTTTTTTGGTCAACAATTTTTTGCATGTCCAATGACAGTTTTGAGCCCAATCTCACCCCAAGGCATCATATACGATGCTTTTGCCAAAGCTTGACATCCAACACACATGGCACCCTTTAGCGTTAATATGAGGCGCAGATATATATGGGCCAGAAGGCGCCTCCTAGTGGTCTAACCCTAACCCAGACCTAAACCTACCCATAACCGAAGCGTGTTATATTGACGCTAAAGGGTGCCATGTGCGTTGGATGTCTACGCTTTGCAAAAGCGTCGTATATGACGGCTTGGGATGAGAATGCGTTGGAGTTTCTTATTGCAATGTTACCATTAGCTTCGTCTTTATTGCAATAATTAAAACGGGTTTATTGGCAAGTAAGATAAGTGTGATAACTCCATTAAAATAAATACAACTTTCAAAAAGTCAACCATTGATGGTTGTATAGTACAGAGTACAGAATGAAATGCGGAATCGGAAACTAGAAAGTAAACATGCAGAGAGAGAGAAAGATGCTGAGAAATATATTATGTAGCGATTTAGTAGTGAAGGTTTTTATGCTTAAAGTTGCTGACAGCGTTGATAAGTTTCTGTGCTCCAATGTGTGTGTGCTTCAATGTAAACAGCGCAAGTGATGTTTTTTTTTTTGATAAATGTTTATTTTATTAATATATGTAGGCCTATTACATGTATGATATGATGTAGCCTAATAATATATATTTTTAAATTCAGAGGGACCATAATAGATTATCAAAATAGCTAAATTAGCTGTGATTGACATATTAACCACAAACTTTATTTCCTTAAAGAACACTGAAATTAGATGTAACATTTCTTTCATTTGCTTTCAGCTTGGCACAATTATATTTCCAGAGATTGATCATATGTGCAGGATACACATGAAAATGTAAGTTAAACTGCACCAAACACAGATCCTCCAAGAGTCTGACAGGAGCTCTTCATCTAGTGAATTGATTTACTTATGTTACTTAAAAAAAGAACAAAGTAAAACGAGACAAAAACGAGAACCAGTAAAGCAAAATGTAATTATTTAGTGTATTTTTTTTAATCTAGTCTGTTTTATTGGAGCAACAAGTGGACACAGTAGGTTTCATTTCTCTGTAAACACACACCCAGTTCAGCCCATCTGGAATACAGAATGCACGTCGATGCAAAACAGTTTTCGACGCCTGTTTTTGACGACGACATCTGTTTGACGTTGTTTAATAAAGTATTTAAAAGATAACATCCGGCGTTAAGTACAAAATTATAATATTTATATTATAAATAAATTAAAATTGGTCGTATTAAGAAAAACCAATACAAGACAAAAATAATACTGTACCTTATTCACGCGCGCTGAGGAGATCTGTGTCTGTGTCGTGCACGCGCTCTTTTTATTCTCCGTGTGTGTTAGTGGGCGGTAAAAAACACACACGCTTGGACCATACATTACATTATTAGCAAGAAACATTTCTGTGGAACTAAACTATATAGCCTAGTCTAGACTTAAATAGTTAACCTTAATTCGACAGCCATTTTAATAAATAGGAATAATTGTTACAGAAATTAAAAAGCTTCCCGTTTATTAGTATATTACTATTTTACTTTTTTCTTCGTTTCTTACAGTTTTGAAAGTTAAAGATCGTCGTTGTTGTTTGCTATTGGAGTGTATACTTTCTAAAAGAACAGAGGTATAAAAATGACTGCATGTATTTGTACAAAGATGTGAATAAACAATAAACACATTTAGTTCCTCCAGGGAGGGAGAGAGAGGTCAGCTGACAGTAGGAAACCGAAACCGAAACTGAAGCAGAGAGATAGCAGTGGACGTGTCACACGAGCAACCACACACTGCACCAGACACACACACACTGGACATAGTTTGAATCATAATAGATTTCATTACTCTTTACTTTGCCATTGCAGTCAAGTCTTTTTGGGCATTCATGTAAAAAAATTGTCTTTTTTGTATCATTTCTCACAAATATATCAATTAGTAATTTTGACGACATATTAAATTGATAGTCAAATGAATTGAATTAGATCTTTAATTATTAACAAATTTTAATTATAGCAAAACTAGATTGTTCGCTCCGAATGCATCATTAATACTAATGCATATTTGTTGATGTCACTGAACTAATGAAAGAACTCCATATTGACACACCTGTTGTCCTACAGGTTGTATGTGTGTGTCTGTTGCTATAGTGATGAACAGAAGCTCGCAGTGTGAAAAAGACACTGATGTAAGTTGGACGTTCATGAGGGGATTTACTTTACATACATATCTAGTATATCAAACACTTCAGATTTCATATTATCCATATTAAAATGATCAACAGAGTTAGGATTTATATTTCATCACACAAACACTTGCAATCATAGGGATTTTGGGAGATTTATTACTACACAGGATATATGAAATATGTCAAATAATAACCAACACAACATATATGAGCCCAGAACTAGAGAAGCTTAATCACAATAACTAGAAAGACAGTGCGAGGATGCAAAGTTACAGTGACTATTCAGATTAATATAAAATCTTAAAGATTGACATTTGGTCCCTATTTGTTTTCATCATTGCAACCATCATATTGTATGTAAAAATAAGCATTTATGTGCTTTCAATGTAATGCTTTTGAAATTTGCTAAACAAACAAAGCTGTTAATCAAAGATTTTTTTCCCTATTAAAAATACAACCTGACAGACAAAACTGACCAACTCAAAAAGCAAAGCACAGCAGGATGTACAAACATCCCAAATAGTTTGGTGTGACCTTTGACCCTGCAGTGACTGATGGGAAGCTGTAAAGTGTGCGCGTATGTTTGATTGTTGATGGAAATACATCCGATTAGGATTTGGATAATTCATAGTCTGTCTGAGGAATTCTGCACGGTTTCTCAAACTTTTAATCTCCATCAGAAGATTAATGCTAATACAGTAAGTGTGATTCTGGTCAAAGTTCAGCAAATCTATGTGTTGTGTCACATAGATGCTGTCAAACCTGTCTAACCTTGAGTCAAATGAAACAATGATGCGATCTTTGTTGCTGTCGTCTGAATATCCAGTGTAATGCACAGTGACATATTCAGGCAGTGAGTCTGACTTTTTCAGGTTGCCCACCTCATAGTACGGGAGATAAGAGTAAGGAAGAAGTCCTTCCTTATTATGAAACAGACAAAAGCCAAAATCTCCATTTTTAGGGTTGCAGAGAGCAGTTATGTGACCATTGGAGTCAATCTGAACACATTCATGAACAAACCACCACAGCAGGTTCAGACCGTGTCTGGGAGGAGGCCGACCGAACCTGGACTCTCTCAGATCAGACAAATTATTCAGAGTCCTCATCGTGTTTCGGTTTCAGACAATCCTGTTGGAAAAACAAAGTGTTTGTTTACTCTTAGTAAGAAATGTACAGAAGCTGTCACTGGGGCAGTACCCTTTCAAAACTATACTTTTATATCTCATTTACTCAAAAAGAGTGCATATTATAGCTGAATGAAAGGAGACTGCCCAAGTGACAGCAGCTGTACCTTCTTTGTATTGTTCTGATGGGGTAAAGAATAGATCCGGTTTTACTCCTATTATTGTGCACTTGTAGTTAGAGAAAGATTTTTCAAAATGAAATACACAATTACAGAAAAACCAGACGACCATAAAATAACATTAAAAGTTTTGGCAAAACATATCTGCTGATCACTTACACTGAACTACGAGCAGAAAGACTTCAGACGGATCCTCCAGTGGATTCAGAATGGATTCAAATGTATAACCTGAAATTAAAAATGCATTAAAGCAAAACAATGTTCTTACTCTAAAATACGCGTTTACTTTCAAAATGGTGTTATGCAGTTCAATTATTGCATATAAAAAGGTTTCTGGTATGCACTCAAACTAAAATGTTGCGAGGTTTGCAATGCTTCTAATGTTAATAATTGTGGTTTAATAGTAAAGTAATAAATGAATACAAATCTGCTATATGAACTTTTTATAAAACGAGTCCACCTCACCTTGTTGAAGTGATGCTGACACGTCTTTGTGGTAGTCGTGCAAAGATCTGCTGACAGAAACGAGTGGTGTTTCATGTCAGTGTCAGGGGAGGAGTCTCTCCACTTCGAAATATTTGGTTGGCAAATAGAGAGAAAGGTAACAATTATTTATAAAGGATTTGATTAATTACTCAACACAAATATAATGCCAGCAGGGTCTATCCAGAAATTAATGTGCCAGTCTACTGTTTAAGTGATAAAAAAAAGTTACTTTCTCAAATTAATCATAATTATTATTATTAATAACCTTTTTGTGTTGCTTTCATTATAAAACTTGACTTTTAAAGTGGGGTCAGTTGACTCATGCACAATATAAGTGTATTTATGAATGAACAAACTTAAGGAAAAAGTATTTTATGACAGAAACGTTCACTTGAACATGGTCGAGAAACTTTGTTTTTTTTTTCTGCTAGAGATACCACAGAACTAAGCATGAGGCTTGTGCCAAACTGCCCCAGTCTCCCACACATTCTCTGCACCTGTTTCCTGATAATGCATAGCCTACTGAAAAAGAGGTTCATTAGAAACAACAGTTCTAAACTTGAGTTTCCAAAGTAACCAATATTTTATGGAATTCCAAAGATAAAAATAATATAAAAATAATACATAAATAAATATATGTAGAAATGTAAAAAAAGAAAAATAAATAAATATTTATACTTTTATTTCCTTATTTACATGTAATTGTATTTTTCCACATTTTACTTTTTTTTTAAATTTATTTATGCATTTATTTATTTCCACTTTTATTTATTTTCATATTTATTTTTCCAAAATGAGTTGCTACTTTTCAAAAGGGAATCAATACTTTTCCAAAAAGAATAGGCAATTTCTGTAAAATTAATTGCTATTTTTCCCAAAATGAATCGTTTTTTCCTTAAAAAACAACAACAACAAAAACACAGTTTAATATGTTTTTTAAGCCGCAGGAAGTGTCTTCATAAACCACATTACGTTGTAATACCCTATGTCATAATACACATTTGAGTTCCTCATAACCCACATATGCCGGGTCAAGGGGAACTGGCTAAAACACTTTTACACACACTGATTACTTATAAAGAACTGAGAAATACTGATCCTCTGAAATGATTGAAGTGAGACGAAGGGTTAATCTGTAGTGCACCGATCTACCATTTCTGTACAAGTGAACAGTTCAAAATCAATAAAACACACACACAACTATATATAAAGTATATATTCAAAAATGATACTTACCTTGTAGTGATGCACCTTACTAGACCTTTTTCACCGACTGCCTCATTTACATCACATGACAACGGCGCATATATGCTGATGTCACTGAACTAACAGGAAGTACTCTACAGGTTTTACGTGTGATGCAGAAAGCGAAACTTATGCAAAAACAATAGTGCAGTACATGAGCGGACATTTAAATACTTTATATTAAACTAATGTCTCACTTGTAAGGCCTGCTAAATCAATCCAATGGCGGTGATCGATTAGAGGTGAAGGTCTCACGCGTGTTCCTTCTCTTCCCATGGCAAAGGGATTTTTTATTAAATGCAATACATTTTATCTTATGTATCAACTTCATAAAATGAAAAGGTTTTTCAATGATATCTGTGCATCATTGAATATAGACCATTTTGCAAGATGTAAACAACACTGGTCCAGAAACACTTCCTGTTTCAGTTTGTATCTGTTTTCTTTATTTCACATGTAGAGAAAAAATCTTAAAGATGTTTGTTTAACTTTTTGATTCAGTTTTATATGTTCTGTTGGTTGTATTTTATCCCAGCTTTTATGTAGTGTTAATAAACTGAAACAGGAAGTGCTTCTGGACCAGTGTTGTTTACATCTTGCAAAATGGTTGATACGTTAATGTTTGACTATTCCTTTTAACTCTAATAAAAATAAAGTCAAAGTCTGTTAGAATAATCAAATACAACAATTTATTATGTCAGCTAAATGTATTATTACAATTCCACAATTAATTGAAAGATAGTCAATGCAAACCATCAAATATTCTTCAACAAAGAGGAAAATCTTTAACCCGACATTGTAGGCTATGGCTACATGAGCTGAGAGTCGCGATACCCTCAACCACACTGGCTGATCTGAATACAGAAACGGCCCTGATGAGCTCTCCGTTGCATTTCTTTATATATCCAGACCTCCTGTGATATGTAAACATGAGTTTACAGTGGAAAGTTACTGTGGTCTACCTATTTGCTAGAGGTAATTTGCATTCAGACAGATGGTCAGATGGTGTTAACTCAAAGACATTCAATGAGACATTTGTACCAGTCACACTGAGACCTTTAAAATGATACTAAACACAGTCCTTAAAGATAATCATTCACATTAAAAACCATATAAATTCTTGTGTGAGTTTGGGTGATCTCTGCAAGAGTGGGGGATGGGTGTGTGTGTGTGTGTGTGAGAGATGTTTAAATGTTAATTTGCAAGCAACAATCGCTCCTGGTAGGGTACTCAAAACTTTGGCTGGTGGCCAGGCCATCACCATCACCCTGGCCAATCCCTCTCAGGAAGGACCTCCTTTATCAGAGACGATCACCCTCTGGCACCCGCGTCCCGTCCAGAACCCACAGATTGTGTGAAACCTGCAGAGTGTGGGTGCCAGAGGGTGATCGTCTCTGAAAAGGAGGTCCTTCCTGAGAGGGATTGGCCAGGGTGATGGTGATGGCCTGGCCACCAGCCAAAGTTTCCCCTCTCATGGAGGGGACTCGACCTCTACGGAGGTCATCGTGTCTCGATTGCAGGACATTTGCAACATTGTATTTTATTCTATATAATGATAAACATGTAAATCAGCTTCAAAATGAGCTAGAAACAGCAGTGGATGGAAACTATTAAAATTTATACCATAAAACGATAGCAATAATGAGCAACAGTAACATCAAGACACAAAACACCACACAGCAGCATTTCTTACTCAGACAGGATTCACTCTGCACTGGCCGAGGTGTGTGTAGCTGTGGTGTGTGTGGCACTCTTGCTGGGACAGAAGAATTATATGCGCTGGGCATGTCTATGGACACATCCTGAGAAGGATTGGGTTGATTTTTGCGGGCGGGTCCTTTGAGGAATGCCTTGCGGTTTATACGTTTAATTTCCTTCATGAGTTCAATGCTAATACAGTAAGTGTGATTCTGGTCAAAATTCTTCAAATTTTTGTGCTGTGTCACATAAATTTGATCAAATCTGTTCTCCTTTGAGTTGAGTAAAACAATGATGCGATCTTTGTTGCTGTCGTCTAAATTTCCTGTGTAATTCTCAGTGACATATTTAGGCAGTGAGCCAGTCTTATTCAGATTGCCCACCTCATAGTACGGGAGTTTAGAGTAAGGAAGAAGTTTCTCCCGGTTATAGAAGCGGTGGAAACCAAAAGCTTCATTTGTAGGGTAGCAGAGTGCAATCATACGACCATTGGGGTCAATCCGAACACACTCATGAGCAAACCACCACAGCAAGATCAGACCGTGTCTGGGAGGAGGCTGACCGAACTTGGACTCTCTCAGATCAGACAAATTATTCAGAGTCCTCATCGTGTTCCTGCAATCCTGCTGGATACAAAACAGCGCACTTGTAATGCAATAAATGTTATAATATAATGTTTTTTAACATTAAATATACAGGGAAAAAATTCTAAATGTGAAACCAAGAAGCAACATATATCCGTACGTCATCATTCAGGACTTCAGTTAAATCAGTTAATTTCATCTTTATTAACCTGTTAACTGTCACTCCCCCTTTTTTAATAGACATGAAAATGCACATTTTGAACTTAAATGGTTGTAATTCAAGAATTCTTTGGAATATAGACATATAATGGGTCTTGTTTACTTTTAAAGAAGACATTTGGCAGATTTTTGTCAAAATTAAAAAAGTGATACCAAAAAAAGTTATAGAAGTTTGAGTTTATGGAAATGCGCAATGTAAAAAAAAAATTATTATTCATATTTTACATAAAATATATATTTTCAAAACCTGGGTTACTCTAAAACTGCAGAAAAATCAAAGCCAAAAATCTGAACAAGTTGTGTTTCAAATTTTAGGTTGTTATTTCAAAAAATTAGCTTTCTGTGTTTCTGTACCCATAACAGAAAACTAAATAGCATAAAAAACAACAAAAAACACAGTTTAGTATGTTTTTTAAGCCACAGGAAGTGTCCTCATAAACCTCATTACATTATAAAACCTATGTCATAATACACATTTGTGTTCCTCATAAACCACATATGCCGCGGGTCAAGGGGAACTGGCTAAAACACTTTTACACACACTGATTACTTATGAAGAACTGAGGAAAAACTGAGACGAAGTAGTGCGATGAACTACCATTTCTGTACAAGTAAATAGTTCAAAATCAATAAAACACAATTGTCACTTACCTTGTAGAGATACACCTTACCAGACCTTTTTCACTGACTGCCTCATTTATATGACATGACAACAGGACAACATGTTTGCTGATGTCACTGAACTAGTAACATAGAAACAGGAAGTACTCTACAGGTTTTACATGTTTTGCTGTTTTGATGAACTGAAACTAAATGCAGAAAGTGAAACCTATGTGGAAACAATAGCCCAGTATATGAGCGGACATTAAATACTTTATATTAAATGAATGTCTCACTAATTTTCAGATTTCAATAAATCATTAAGAAAATCAAGTGATAAACATGCAACCCTAATAATGAGCATATATTTATAATTCTATTTAATATCATAGATTGTATTAATTATCCAAATTAACCATTTGTCCAAACACGGAGACAATCTGCAATAGACTCGCCTAACAAACAACTGTTCGCTTCACTATGCGTCCAGCGGCTGCCAAGTAAAACCTCCTGACTGCATTTTCACGGATCAAAGTCCTAAAGTTAATTTTCATCATCCGTCCAGCATGTGATTTCGCTGGAGACACTTATATGTGGCACTCATATATATATGAGTGCCAATCTGTATGTGCTCGGGCCCACTTGCTACTGGCTGTGTGAACTTTGAATGTCCTTCAGGAACATGCGTTGGTTAGCGTACACGCACCATATTCCCCACCTGAAATGTAGACACCCGAGCCCCTCGTTTCGCTTCATTTTGTTTTAACTGGTTGTCTGACTTCCTGGTGTAACTGGAGTGAGATGTGAACACAGTAAGTTTGGTTGTCATTTTCCATTTTGTCATTGCATGTGGAGTAGAACGATACGTTTGCGAAATGTCCAAGACCGGTTGCTTTTACAAAATGGCCTTTTGCACTCAGTGAACCTTATTGAATCTTTCCACATCCCCATTGGCCCAGGATGGTACACAGATGTTTTGGCGTGTGCAATATTTCGTTTGCTTACATCCTTATCTTCTACTAACAGTAGCAAGTACTCAGGCATTACTACTCCATGCTTTTTGCGAGTTTGCGTCGTTCTACAGACAGGTGCAAAATGTCCTTTTTTCTTGCAATTTTTTACAGGTTACCTGTTTCCTTTTATTACTCACTCATACAATTACTCGTGCTCATCCTTCTACTACTCTTTCCTTCTACTACTCTTTCTTTCTTAATACCTACTTCCCCTAGTGGTCTCTGTAAGTATTGCACTGAATAACAGGACACCACAATGTCAAAAATAATCAAATATTAGTGCATTAAATTAATCTATACCCTGCAGAAGTGATGGGAGTGTAATGTTGGAGCAAAGATCTGCAAACAGAAACTGATGCTGCTCCATGACAGATATTTGCATGAGCAGAAGAACTGAGAAGATAATGTGAGTTCAGTGGATTAAGTTTGGTTATGACCATTTCTTTTCCGTTTTTTCTGCTTCTCTTTCAACACTAATATCATTTTGTTTTGTTTTTACATCAGAAACACTCAATGAAGAATTTTGTCAACCGGCCCCAGTCTCCCTCACGTCGCATATCTGTTTTCAAGGGCATCTGATATATTACACAGCTATCAAAAGCATAAAAAAAAAACAATCGAAGTAAAAGTTTCCAAAGTCATTTTATTTCAAACCAAGCCAGAGAAATCAATTTTTTAATAATAAAAAGACATTAATAAGAAAATGAATCAACATTTGTGTTAGAGACATAACATGACAGAGTCTTTCTGAAACTAAAATTCAAATGAACAGATTTCTTTGCAAAATGAATCTTCGAGCTCTTGAAACTTGACAACATCTGCTGGGAGAAAATACTCAGCAGTAGTGCTGACTTGTGAATTTGCACATGTTTTGTCTTAATGCATTTTAAAAGACCACATAGGCAACATTAAAAACCTGATTTTCACCACAGGTGGGCTTTAATAGCCTCAGTATTTATGGGACATCTCATACACTTTAAACACACAAATCGATTGTTTTGGAAGTTTATGGTGACGAAATATGTCATAGATAAACCAGCACAACAAATATAAACACTAGAAAAGCTTAATTACAACAAATGTGAAGGGAATGTGTCCCCAAATATTCAGATTAATGGTCGATATATTTTTTTTAAGTGATCGATTTTTAACGTTGTGTACCTTTGGCCCCCCTTAGTCTAAAATATTTTTGTACATCTGCAGTAAACCATTAAAAAAATACAGAGATAGTGATAAACATGCAGTGCTCAACGTCAAATATTAGATTTTTCAGAATGATAAAAAAGATATTTATCATAGATATGTTTGCAGATACTGTCTCAAGTTATAGACAAAACAAACAACAAATATTAAGACAAACATCAGCAGCACACAGCAGCATATCTTACAGACATCATTGATGAATGAATGTGCCCTTTGACTCTGATTGAGTTCACTCTTCACTGGCCGTGACTGAGCTGCAGATGGAGACTGTGAGCGTCTGCAATGCGCTTCTATAGTGATCTGATAAGAATCATTCAAAGTTTTCCTGAGGAATTTGTTTCTGCTTAACCTTTTAATGGCCTTGATGAGTTTAGTGCGAATGCAGTAGGTGTGATTCTGGTCAAAGTTCACTGGATCTGAGTGCTGTGTCACATAAATCCTGTCGAACTGTGAAGTGGACCAGTGAGATCTAAATAAAACTATGATGCGATCTGTGTTGCTGTCATCATTTAAAAATCCTGTGTCATCGTCAGTGACATAATCAGGCAGTGAGTCGGTAATGTGCAGGTTGCCCACCTCATAGTACGGGAGATAAGAGTAAGGAAGAAGTCCTTCCCTATTATGGAATAGACTAAAGCCAAAATCTCCATTTGCAGGGTTGCAGAGTGCAATCATACGACCATTGGGGTCAATCTGAACACATTCATGAGCAAACCACCACAGCAAGTTCAGACCGTGTCTGGGAGGAGGCTGACCGAACCTGGACTCTCTCAGATCAGACAAATAATTCAGGGTTTGCATCGTGTTCCTGCAATTCTGCTAGAAAAAAAAGAAAGTATAAATCAGGACTGGTTTTACTTGAACAATAGTGTAATTTATTTATTTATTTATTTATTTAACAGCCATTCAGTTTTTGTAGAGTAACAAGTGGACACAGTTGGTTTCATTTCTCTTTAAACACACACCCTCAGTTCAGCCCATCTATGCTAACGGTTAGCCTACGTCAGAGCTATTTGGTGTAGTTTTATTTTTTTTTAGATATGCAAGCAGAATTATCTGGTGTAAAGTTTAAAATTATCATACTTATTATTTTTAAAAAGTAACAAAAACCACAAAAAAAAAGCACTGAATACTGTATGCCTACCGTGTTCGCGAGCTGTGAGCGGATCTGAGTCTGTGTCGGGCACGCGCCTACATTACTAGCCTATTTAAGTGTCTTGTTCAGTGGGCGGCGAAAAATACGTAAAAAAGAAGAAGTAAAAAAAAAAAAAACCCGTTAACGAACCAAAATTGTTATTGAAGGAGTGATGCTTTCTGCAGCTGCAGAAGAAGAGATGATTAACTGGGAAAGTGAAACTAAAGCTGACGGACAGCGGGTTTGTAAGATGAGAAAAACTGGTAACACTTTACAATACGGGACGGGTGCACTAATATGCATTAATTCATACTTAACTAATGCACAGATAATTATGAGTTAATCGACTCACGAACAACTAAACCATTAATTAGCCTAATATAGGCCTACTGCATCAGCAACTAATAAAGCGTCTATATGATTTATAAAGTAGCCTAATACATGAATTGTTTCATCATGTATTAATTCCTTCCTTATAGCTAACATATTTTATTAACTAATAGTGTAAATTCATTTGTTTATTAGCCTACCACAATTAGTCAAAGCTATGCACGTCAATCTAGTCGTCTGCTTTAATCATTAATGATTTGCAAATCTCTCATTCTGTTATGACTTTACTTGTTGAGGCACAATAACTGTTTCAACTGTTGCTGTCCAGGAAAAAAGATGCAATTCATTAATTGAACACATATTGGCTTGAATGAAGAGGAGTTTTTGTGTATCAGTTGACATTGAGCCGAGGTTAAACACTACCTGAATGTATCTATGCATAAATCAGTAATTAAGGGTAAAATATGAGTCTGAGGTGAATGAATAATAAACACATTAGTTCTTCAGGGAGGGAGCGAGAGGTCAGCTGACTGTGTAGGAAACCGAAACTGAAGCAGAGAGACAGCAGTGGGCGTGTCTAAGAAGATCACGTGAGCCAACACACACTGCAACCAGACGCAAACATGACATCGTTTGAATCATATTATATTTCATACTCTTTACTTTGTCGTTGCTTTTATTTTATTTTTTTTAATGTCCAGACTAGATTGGTATTCTCTGTAAAAATACAGCAATGGCAATTTTAGCTCAACATCAGAGGTCTTCGATCCGATCTAACAATTAAAAACATAGGCTACAACAAATTATTTTTGACACATCTATTGAATTTATATCCAACGTGCTGTTGCATCTTTAAATATGAGCACATTTTAATCTGCAAAACAATTAAAAGGTCTTCAAATCTTTGCCACAGCCTCATTTATGGGACTTCACAACACATTTGCGGATGTGACTGAACTAATGAAAGGAAAATAATATTAATTTTATTATATAACCATTGAGTAAGATTTTATCTCGTGTCTCACATGATCTTAAATATTTGTCTACATCATTGCAATAAATCATTAAAAGAATACAGTGATTGCTAAATATGAAGTGCTCAACATCATATCTTAAATTTACAGATTGATATAACATTTCATGGATTATATGTAGGCTATTTATTCTTTTTAGCAGATCACTTTCATCCAAAAAAGACATTTGACTAAATATGACAAGCTTAGATAGATAGAATAAAAGCTTGTAGATAAAAACTATATTTTCAATTTTAAAAGCAAGACGAAAACAAAAGTGACCAACATGCAGATCAGTATTTTTTGCAGAGTTTTGCACAGACAGAGGATGAACTGACCGAATCCACCTTCACCGCACCGTTTGACTCAGTTCCTCGACCCCACCGACCCCTGCCAACTCATCCATCCATCCATCCCACCCAAATGTGTTTAACATTTCTTTTGATCAATAATCCATCTTCAGTATTCATATGTTCAAATGAGCCTTTTGACGTTTTACTCAGAAGGAAAAACCTAGGACTTTTTAACTTTAAGTCCAACTTTCCTCGCTCCATATTTGCTACATAGATTACATCTCCCACTTTGAAGGAATGATCCTTTGCTCTGTTTGTTTTATATGCAGATTCTTTCATTTTCTCCGTATACATCTGATGATGTCTTTTGACTTCCTGTGATCTGTTAACAGGTCGAGGCTTGGTAACTTTGTTCGAGTGTCTAGAGGCCTATTTCTTGACACTAGTCGTGCTACAGGTGGTGTGTGTGTGTGTGTGTGTGTGTGATGATGAACAAGTGCATCAGTGTGGAAAGAGAATCTTATGCACAAACACATTAGTGCAGGTGCCTGTTCATGAGGGGATTTAGGCTACATTAAATCTACTTTAGGTTGACCTGTATGTGCCTGTGTTACACTCTCACTCATATTCAGAGTGCTGTATGCTTGAAATCTCCACACTGATTAAAGCGCTGCAGTGATGACGTATTTTTGTTGGCAAACACACCTGTAAGTTCACATCACCCGTGACAAAAACCCATAGAATATTTCTATTGTCCTTCATTGGAAGGGTAGGTGAATTGTTCCTGAAACTATTTTTTGAGCCAGTATCATACATACTATTATGCAATAATATTAAATGTTATGTTATTATTAACTATAAATTGAAATCACTTTTTTTACTGGAGTGAACATTTTCTGGGTTGGCTTGTTTTTAAAAGCCAGTAAATGATGAAAGAATTTTCATGTTTGGAGGAAAAATTTCTTTAATGCAGTGAAATTAGGCAATTAGTTTGGCAATAAACATTGAAGTAAACAGACAGAATACAATATCTTTAATTACAGAGATGACCAGAGATGACAAACACAACACAAGCGATTGTTTTTAAATTCGTTTAAAACATTTTGTTTCTTATTAGAAAAAGTATTGATTAATCTTGGAAAAAGTATCGATTCATTTATGGAAAAGTAACTATTCATTTATGGAAAAGTTTTGATTCAATTTGTGAAAAGTATCGATTCACTTTGGAAAAAGTAGCAATTCACGTTGGAAAAAGTATTGATTGATTTATGGAAAAGTATCGATTCATCTTGGAAAGGTATCGATTCATTTATGTAAAAGTTTTGATTCAATTTGGGAAAAGTATCAATTCATCTTGGGAAAAGTATCGATTGATTTATGGAAAAGTATCGATTCATCTTGCAAAATGTATCGATTAATTTATGGAAACGTTTCAATTCAATTTAGGAAAAATTATCGATTCATTTTGGGAAAAGTATCGATTCAATTTGTGTTAAGTACGATTCCTTTTGAAAAAAAAAAGTAGCGATTCATCTTTGAAAAAGTAGCGATTCATTATGGAAAAAGTATCGATTCATTTTGGGAAAAGTATCGGTTCACTTTGTAAAAAGTAGCAATTCACTTCGTAAAAAGTGTTGATTCACTTTGGAAAAAGTATAGACTCCTTTTGGAATAAGTATCGGAAAAAGGGAATTGGAAAATTGGAAAAAGTATTGATTCACTTTAGAAAATGTATCGATTCAATTTGGGAAAAGCAGTGATTCACTTTGAAAAAAGTATTGATTCTTTTAGGAAAAAGTATCGATTCATCGTGGAAAAAGTATCGATTCACTTTGGAAAAAGTACCAGTTCATTTTGTGAAAAGTGACGATTCAATTTGGGAAAAGTAGCAATTCACTTTGGAAAAAGTATAGATTCTTTTTGTAAAAAGTAGCGATTTACTTTGGAAAAAAGTGGCGATTCTTTTTGAAAAAAAGTTGCGATTCGGGAAAAGTATCGATTCTTTTACGAAGTGTATCGTTTCATCTTGGAAAAAGTATCTATTCACTTTGGGAAAAGTATCAATTCTTTTTGAGAAAAGTATCGATTCATCTTGGGAATAGCATTCATTTTAAGGAACAAATCGAATCTATCGAAAAACAACGATTCAAAAAAACTAAATCACACAAACACAAGTCAATAGTTTTTGGAGTTTTAATACATTCTCTGTTTATGTAAAAGAATAAGCACAACAATTATGAAACGAAATTACTATAAATCAGGTCGTAAACACAGAAGACGTTGATTGGAGTGTGTCGCCCAATATTCAGATTAATATTAATATTGATTTTTTTGGTCCTTCTAAATCTTGGATATTTATTTACATCAGTGCAATAAATCATTAAAAACAATACAGTGATAAACATGCAATGCTCAACATTGTATTTTATTCTATAAAATAATAAACATGAAAATGTTTTTTACTTGATTTCATTCCAATAAGCAATTGTCCAAAAGGAAACCAACTGCAACACACAGCTTCAAAACGAGCTAATAACAACAGAAATGGACGAAAACTATTTAGGGATAAATTTAACACATAAAACGACAATAGCAATAATGAGCAACAGTAAAATCAAGGCGCAAATCAGCACACACCGGCATTTCTTACTCAGACAGGATTCACTCTGCACTGGCTGAGGTGTGTATGGCTGAGGTGTGTGTGGCTGAGGTGTGTGTAGCTGAGGTGTGTGTGGCTGAGGTGTGTGTAGCTGAGGTGTGTATGGCTGAGGTGTGTGTGGCTGAGGTGTTAGTGACACTCTTGCTGAGATAGAAGGAATATATCCGCTAGGCATGTCTATGGACACATCCTGAGAAGGATTGGGTTGATTTGTGCGGGCGGGTCCTCTGAGGAATTCCTCTCGGCTCAAACCTTTAATGTCCTTCATGAGTTCAATGCTAATACAATAAGTGTGATTCTGGTCAAAATTCACCAGATCTGAGTGCTGTGTCACATAAATGCTGTCAAATCGGTTCCACCTTAAGTTGAATGAAACAATGATGCGATCTTTGTTGCTGTTGTCTGAATATCCCGTGTAATACACAGTGACATATTCAGGCAGTGAGTCGGTGATGTGCAGATTGCCCACATCATAGTACGGGAGATTAGAGTAAGGAAGAAGATTCTCCCGGTTATAGAATCGGTGGAAACCAAAAGCACCATTTTTAGGGTTGCAGAGTGCAACCATACGACTGTTGAAATCAATCTCAACACATTCATGTACAAACCACCACAGCAAGATCAGACCGTGTCTGGGAGGAGGCTGACCGAACTTGGACTCTTTCAGATCGGACAAATTATTCAGAGTCCTCATCGTGTTCCTGCAATCCTGCTGGATACAAAACAGCGCACTTGTAATGAAATAAATGTTATAATATAATGTTTGGGTTTTTTTTATAAAAACTATACAATTACAGGGATAACTGTAAAATGTAAAACCAAGAAGCAACAGAAATCAGACTGTAGGAAGGAGCTGTATGTAAGATTGTGGCCAAAACTGGTACTGCAATCACTTTCAAATTACTGTAGAGCGGTGTACCCCCTCCCCCCTGACTCGAGGTTGCCAGATAGGCTGTAGGATCCAACATTTTTTTTTTTTATCCAACATAGCTGTGGTAACTAGAGCAGAGCTGGCAACCCGAATGCCGCAACACTGACTCCGTGACTGGTAGATCGGTGGAGGGTTGCGCGTTAGACCAAAACACAACATGACAACATCAACGTCAGTTGAGGGCTGCGACTTCACTTTTTAAACGACTATAGAGGGCATGCGCGTGACGTCACCGTCGGCCTGCAGTTACTCACAGTGAGTAACGTTACACGGCTGTATTCGTTTTCAGCGTGAATGAATGCCGCGAAAAACAAACACAACACATATAAAGTGGGTAAGAGCTTTGCGATTGACTGTATAACTAGATTTGACAAAAAAATCGGAGGTATATTTTTACAGACTGCTATAGAAAGAGGAGCAAATGGATCGCTGCAGTTCACAGAAACAACTGGACTCCAGTCAGCGAAAGGTAGATTTGCAGTTATCATTTTGTGTCAATATGCTGAATTTAGCTGTAAAACCATACCCCTATGTTTTGTATTGTTATTAACAACTCATCAATTAAATGTGTATAATTGCATATTCTGCATTATTGGATGTTTTTTAATAAACACTGACCAAAAAAAAAACTATAAAGTGTTAGGGCTGGACGATATGATGATATATATAGGCTATACATAACACTGATATAAGTGATTTAGCGTTCATATAAAGCGTTCACAGGCAAATTTGCTTTATGTTTAGGTCTATATTGCTTTTATTTCCCCGGTGTCGAAATCAGGCAAACATAAACGTCAGGCAACACGATTCCTGGCTGCATGTCAATATCCATGGATCACTGGATCTTTAGTAAGTTGTAAGGAACACTATATTGAGTCCAACATTTAGTTTAAATTGATAAAATGTTTGTTTTAGTCGCATTTTCCCAGTTTCCCCTATTAAATCCAGTCACGCAGCAGATCTTTTGCCTCTCAGTCAGGCTGAGGGGGGTTGTTTCGGCGGGAAAGTTCTGGCGGGAAAGTGATGTCAATGCATTCCCTCAAAATCCTGGCTGGACTACTGTTGTCAGTGATATAAGCATTTGAAATGAACATTATTTCTTAATGTCTAGTGACATATCAGAGCCATTTTATGATTATTTTAAATACATTTCTTACATACAGCTTCTTTAAATCAGTTAATTTCAGTCTGCAAAATTGGATCGTCTGTCATTGATAGGCTAATGTTCTGTTAATCCCCTCCTGTTGATCATTGTTCATTTGTTAAATGTTCGGGGTAATGGTGTGGTGATTTCAGTTACCAATAAGAGTGTCTCTGTTTAACAAATTAGAATATTTTCAGCAGATTTTCCCTCAAAAGCAGCACATTGACCATGACCACACAGCAGCCTCACACATATGTGGTTTATGGGGACTCTATATAAGCGTAAGTATCGCCTTACACTAACCCTAGCCATAACAGAAAGCTTTCTGACCACATTAAACCACATTACGTTGTAATACCTATGTCATAATACACATTTGTGTTCCTCATAAACCACATATGTCGGGTCAAGGGGAACTGGCTAAAACACTTTTGCAGACACTGATTACTTCTGAAGAACTGAGAAAAACTGATCCTCACCAATGATTGGAGTGAGACGAAGGGTTAATCTGTAGTGCACCGATCTACCATTTCTGTACAAGTAAACAGTAACACAATACTCTGTATATAAAGTATTAAAAATGATACACCTTACCTTGTAGAGATACACCTTACTAGACCTTTAGCACTGACTCCCTCATTTATATGACATGACAACAGCGCATATGCTGATGTCACTGAACTAGTAACATAGAAACAGGAAGTACTCTAGACTCTAGAGGTTGTGCATGTTTTCAACGATGAAAAGAAACTCACAATGCAGAAAGGATGCAGAGACACATTGGGGACTGTTCATGAGGGATTTACATTAAAGCTACGTTATTAAACTAATGTCTTGCTCATATTCAGATTTCATATTACAGCTTTGTCTGCTGTCTCCCTCGATCTGAAATATTTATCTACATCATTGTAATAAATCATTTAGAGAATCAAGTGATAAACATGCAACGCTCGACACCATGAGCAATTATATTTAATATCATACATTATATTCATTTAGCATCCAAATAAACCATTAGTCCAAATGGAGACAACAGAGGTTCATAATTCAAAACAAAACTATGGCTGTGTTTAAAATCACCACCTCATGCACTATTCGCTGGATTACTGCACTAATATGTGGACTATGTTGAGTGTATTAGAATATTTGCGCTGCCGCTTTTGCAGTTTGTGCTGTTTAATTATGAATTGAAACTCAGCAAACTGGCATCTCCAGGAGAAGTATGAAAAGATTAGTCATGGAAACTAGCATGTATAAACCTTAATTAAACAATTTAGTAATCCATTAAGGAGCTGTTTACACTATGATATTACGCTGTAGCCACATTGGACCTGCAGTTTGGGAAATGGACGGATGATTCGGTTGCGGGCGCCGTTTGAAGAGTTGCCAAAAGCTCCATTTGCAGGATTGCATGTCTCCAATTGCATTTCAGAAAGCAATTATAATCTGAACACATTCATGAGCAAACCACTTCAGCAAGATCAGACCGTGTCTGGGAGGAACCTCGACTATATTATTCAATATTTGGGATATTTTGATGAGGTTTTCAGCTCAGCTCATGACTAATATAGCATTTTAAAATCTTAAAATCAGCACAATAAAAGTTTTTTGGGTCCTAGTCTATGACCGAAACACGCCTGTAGAAATAATTGAGAAAGAAAAAAATATAAGAAATATAAGTAGAAAGGTCACTGCATCAGTACAAAGTCTGAATATTGTAGTGAGATGAACAGTTAATCTGAGGTAGAGTCATATTTTAAGTAAAAAGATGTGCTATTACAGCTTTGATTCTGATAATAATTTCTGTTCAAGTAAAAAAGGTCTCTCAATAGGGACTCTCACCGTGTCTCTGATAATTCTGCATTTGAAAAGGATTGTTGTATCCAGCCTCGCATGTTGCAGCTTCCACAGAGTCTAAAGATGCTTTAGATGCTCCTGTTTTGTAACAGGAAAGTAATAATGATCAGATCATATGAGCGCATTAAATGAATCCACCCTGCCCTGCAGAAGTGACGGGATCTCGTGTAATAATATCTTGCGAGGGTGGAGCAAAGATCTGCAAACAGAAACTGATGCTGCTCCATGCCAGATGTTTGCATGAGCAGAAGAACTGACAGGCTGATGTGAGTTAAAGGTGCTATGTAACTTTTCTTCTAAAATTAATGCTTTTTTATTGCCTGTGTGTGAAGGGGTTGTAATCACACATTACAATGATCCACTTGTCGGGTTTTACTATTACCTCTGAAGGCCAGTATTCCTATTTCTATGAAGTCTCCGGGTCGGATGTGACGTGCATGCGCGCTCCCGAGCCTCTCTCCTTTTTATGAACAGTCTATGCGACGGCACTGCAGCGAACGACATGAGTCTGATAACACCGAAAAAAAGAACAAACTCAACATAAATATAAAAAACAAAACAAAAATGTATCTGCTGAAGCTCGTCAGGCCGAACGTGAATCGGATCGAAAACACGGATCAACGTCGGCAGAGCGTTTGAATGGTGGAGAGACTTCCGCTATTTTTATTGTGACAAATTACAAGTTAATTGTAACAAAACTGTAATGAAATAGCAAGGAAAACTACAACATATGTTCCAGGATAACAAAAAGTAGGTGCGTTAGGATGTAACTTTTATTTTATGTACTAGATCTACTGTCTAACGTCACTCATCCCACTACTATCCAATTGTTTATAAATATTTCCAGACACGTTCAGTACAGTAATGTTACTTCCTACGATCTTCGGCCGTGTGTCCACCAAAGCGTTTTTAGAGAGCTGAAAACACCAGACGCTCTGCTGAAGACACCGTGCTTTGGGCGCTTGAGAGCGTTTTGGCAGCACAGCGTTTTTTCCTTTGAGACGTTTCGTTGCTATGATTAGGGTTGGGTATCGTTTGAATTTGAACGATTCCGATTCCTTGTTTCGATTCTGGTTCCTAACGATTCTCGATTCTGATTCTTTTAAGAGGCAGGGTCAAAAAAGTTTAGCTAACCTTGCTAACCAACGGCCTTTCTGAAGGAAATACTTCTTCTGTAAAAATACTCCTTTTGTCACAAATTTTGCTTTTTGCCGAGATTTCGTTATTTTTAGAAAAGTGAAGCCACACTTTGGATCGCCGACGTAAGGTACTCATGTTCGACTCGCGTGGTTATGCCAACACTTCCGGTAGACGCTTCTTCGTTGGTGTTGTTCAGCGGTTTCTTCTTCCGCTCGGCGGACTGTGAATATCGAAACTAGGAATCGAAATTTTAACTTTTGAACGATTCCGGGAAAAACTAAAAGTTAGCCTCGGTTCCAATCGATACTCGATTCTCGATACCCAACCCTAGCTATGATACAGAATATCCGTTGCACAGTTTACTTGTAACTGATTTTGCAGATAATTTGTTTCATACTAAAAAATTGTTTTTCATCCATTTTGTTTGGTTAGCTCTGCTGGTTGATGTCGTTGTACAGAAAGAATGTTGTGACAGTTGGTTGGTGTGGTATTAGTCCCGTCCCTCCTCTACTGTGATTGGACGGCTGAGTAAAAAGTGACAGTGACGAGCGCTGCGATTTACCCAAAATTGAAAATTTTTCAACTCCCGGCGACCAGTAAAAACGCTGGCCGCTCAGCGCTTCAGTAGTCAAAAAAAAACGTTCAGCGCCTCGATACGCTCATGGCGTTTAAAAAAACCCGGCGCTCCCATTGAAAACAATTGAAAACATACGCCAGGCGCGTGGAAAAACGCTTTTGTGGACACACGGCCTTACTGAAATTTTTTAGTTTAGTTCACTAACCGTTTTCATTATCATATTATACAATCACCTATGTTGACATTGCTGATTGTGAAAGATACACGAATAGTTAGTGAAATGCCTTATACCACCACAAATGTAGCGTTATCATGGTACGAGCATGGAGCATTAGTTCAGTCAAGCTGATAAAGGTAACCTATTATCGTAACATTGCAATGGGAGTTTACATGAGTTTCCAGCTTGTTGTGTGATGCTTTCTCCGGTGTGTTGAAAGTCTCAAAGTGGGCAGTGGTGTGTCCCATGGGTGCTCGCTCTTGTGTTCGAGTACGAGCGCTCTTGTAAAAATAAGTTAAGTGGAATAAGTTTGGTTTAATATTATTTGCATTTTATTTGTTGCCTCCCTTTTAATACTAAAATCATATTGTTTGTTTTTAAGAATGGAAATTCTGTTAACCAGCCCCAGTCTCCCCCACGTTCTCTGTCTGTTTTCAAGGTCATCTGATATATTCAACCCGATCTCACGGGAATTCGTACGAATTTTACGAGGTGGCTAAATCGTAACAATTCGTACGACCTCACTCGTACGAAGTACGATTTTGCTAAATCGTACATATTTTACGAATTAGCCAATTCGTATGAATTCGTACGAATGACCTACCCCTGACCCCGCCCCTAAACATAACCGTCACGTGGGTTTAGACAAATCGTACAAATTCGTACGAGTGAGGTCGTATGAATTAGTACGAATTAGCCATTTTTGAATCACTCGTACGAATTCGTACGAATTGGTCTCGAGATAGGGTAGATTACACAGCTGTGATGCATTTACAAAAACAAAACAAAAACATTCGATGTATGATTTTCCAAAGTCATTTTATTTCAAACCAAGCCAGAGAAATCACATATTCAATCAAAACCAATTAAAGGAAATGGGAAAATATATCAAAATGTGTGTTAACAAGAGACATAACATGACAGACGAGAACTGAATCTTTCTGAAACGATTCAACTGAACCAATTGCCTCCCAAAATGAATCTTCGAGCTCTCGAAACTCGGCACGACGGCGACATCTGCTGGTTTCAGTCATGTAAATACATTCCAATCAACTTTGATAAAGTTAGATGATAAAAATGACTCGAGCTTGTTTTACAATCACACGTTTAATCCATTTAATAATACCATCAGACACCACTAACATTTAAAAACAAAGAAGTCACGTGACTTGGTCGGGTACTTGATCCGGTTCACTAACTCGATTCACACATTTGAAAGATTCATAACAATGATTTCCCGCACATCATCACACCAATTAATATTTTATTCAGTTCAAGGTAAAATATTATAAAAATGTGTATAATAATCACGAATAAAATAAGAGTGGTTTAATGACTCTTTATAGCCTATTCAAAGAATGGTACACCAGGAGTCGTTTTCAGCTGGCGGGTTATGATGTCTCTGTGGCGTAAATCCGCCCTGTACATCAGGAGTGCTGGAGACCTGGGAGAGAAACTGGTCTATAGTCTTGATGTTCTTGATGTTCTGGAGGAGGCCCTGACTCACACGGAAGGTTTTGCTGCTGTCGAATCGTTTCGGGTCGCTGTGTTCAGTCACATACACCCTGTTCAAGCTGCCATTGGCGTCCAGACGCACAATAACCCGGTCTTTGTTACTGTCAGGAGTAGGATTGCGGTTGTAATTTGCCCTGACGTAAACGGGGAGCTTGTCTGCTCCTGGACTATTCAGGTTGCCCACTTCATAGTATAGGAGGTTCTCAGTGGGCACAATGGGCACAATGGGATCCTCATCTTCATCAATTCTGTTGTGGTACTTGTGAAAGCCAAATTCTCCCTTCTTAGGCTTGAACCTCAGGACAATTTCACCAGAGTTATTAAAGCCTATGTAGTCACGAGCAAACCAGTACAACAGATTCAGGCCATGTCTCGGCAACGGCTGACCGAAGCCTGACTGTTTCAGCTGGGACAGTTCATTCAGTGTATCTTTCACCATGATGGAGGACTGTGTGAGAGAAAGAGCCAGGGATGAAATATACAAAGATTGAGAAAAATAGAAAAAGTCTGTTTTTAAAGGGATAGTTCACTCAAAAATGAAAATGTTGTCACCATTTAGGCTTCTCACGCTCTGATTGTTCCAAACCTGTATTAGTTTCTTGTTTGATGAAACCCATTGTATTTTTAACTTCTGGGTGAACTATCCCTTTAAAAAGTAGACTTGATATGTTTTCATCTTTTTAAATCCAGTTAAAATCTATTTATCTTTTTATTTTTCCCTTGAAATAGTAAAGTAAGGGATTACTCTTCATTTTTCTATATTTAATTAGTTACTTCTGATGTAATTGCATTGAATACACTATAGACTAGAACAATTCTATATATTTGATTCAACATCAAACACATTTATAACTTATGTTTTTAATGTAACTTTCTCCCTTTAAATACTTCGGTCAGTTCAATAATAATGCATGCAATTTTACATTTTTTATTTCCAAGAAATAAGAGAGCAGTTTCATGTAATGTTCAACACTGAGGTTGATTTGGGATTTAGAAATTATTAAATTATGCAATACTTTTTACCAAGTAATCTAATAACACTACTACTGTAATTACGTTTTTTTAGAGTATAAAATATAAAAAGAAAAATATTCCATGTACTATCAATATGTAATACAATTAAGTGTTTTTTTTTACAATTCAATATAAATACAATTAAATGCCTAACACACATATGAACTAATTTTTTTATATATATTTTAGTCTTTTATGAAAGGACGGTGAAAACATGTCAGCTACTGTACCCATCCCATGTTAACTAGCAGAAAATGTGAAAAGTCAATGTATAAAGGTTATTTTTCAGCAGTTGCTCTCAAAGTATCTTAAACCAAGTGGAAGAGAAGCACATGGGGTTTAATCATCATAAGCATTTAAAATCAGGACAACACAGATATCTGGACTTGTACCTTGTATGTGGTAAAGATGGATCCGCAGGTTTCTTGCAGTGATCCGCAGTTGAGTTCAGAGGAAGAGTCTGCAGTGCATTTTAAAAGGATTCCTTCAGGACACGCCCCCTTTGAAAAGTCCAGAGTTGGGAAATAGAAACTTAAGCTGTGTACTAGTTTTCAGATAATCGACCAATGGAAAGTATGCACTACAATACTTGTGGAATAATATTAGATATAATGTGACTTGACCCCGCATGTTTAACGTTTTTTTTTTTTTTTGTTTTTTTTTATGTACATTTGCACTAATATAGACAATAAGAGTACTCTATTGTAAACATCTCGTGTCAGTATTACTATTAAAACTATTAAAACAAACAACAATTACTGTAATTAATGTAATTGTGTATGAAATTTAACATCTAGCCTACATTAAAAAATGGCTTAAAAATACTAATATAAAATATGTAAAACAAAACTGACAAAAACAATAAATTTACTCCTTTAATGAAAAAAAAAACGAATGCTATATGTATGTCTGCAGCTTTTTTTCTAAAAAATGATAAAAAAAAAGAAGTTAAAATCTAATTCAAAATATGTTAACAAACATTATAGTACCAATGATAACATGTGCGCATTGAGTCAGCAGTAATTATTAGGACATTTACACAAAGAAATCAGTCAAATTGAACAGTGTAAATACATTTTACCATGACAGTGTTGGGCAAGTGTATTTTCCTAATTCACTGCTCTGATATGATTTATATGAACAGATTAAAAGTGTATTTACACTAATATGACTAGTTTGAGAGTAAAAAAACAAACAAGCAAACAAAAGAAAAAAAAAAACACAAGGCATTGAACACACTTTGACCAAAGACTTTTCCAGAGTAGCAATTAATATAAATTAAATTTATAGAGACAATGGGTGGAATTCAATTTGAATGTCTATGCAGTTTTCCATTGGTACGGTACGAATCCCTATATATAATTCACTAATTTATAGAATTATAATTCTTAGTGTACACACATTTCTCAATACAAAACATAAACTAATGCATATCTATCCATATTTAACCATTATGAAGTACTATAGAAAAAAACACAAAACAAAATTCCAGGCCTGCATATCTCATGAGAGCCAGCTTCAGCTGCATATCTTGAGGAGGAAAACATGTGTTTTTCTGTGAAAACGGGTGGCGCTCCTCCAGAGCAGAAGTCAGGAATCCGAAACTTACAGGCATTCTTGATCGGCAAGAAACTTATACAAAGGAAGCTTCACAATGACAGGCGCGACAGAATGTTGTGTGTTTGACAGCTTCCTTTTCAAACCAGCTTTCATTATTTATTATTTATTATCATCATAATCTGCACCATGACGACAGTCGAGAGCGATTCTGGGCCGTAATACACCGATCAGAGGCCAAGAGAGGGACAACACGGACAGGACAACGAAGAACCAAACCATCAGGAATGACATTCAAAGAAAAAAAAAAATCAAATGACGACAGTTGTACAAATAAAAAGAGACTGCAAACAAAGAAAATAGAAACAAACTCGTATTGAAACTGTAGTTTTAACGGACGATGATGGGATAGATGATGTGTCTTATATTTCTCAGTGTTTTACTGAGATTAGGAAATGGATGTCTGAAAACTTTCTCTGTCTGAACAGTGATAAGACTGAAGTGATGCTTATTGGTTCACCTCATCAGTTGCGTAAAGCAGAGTCCATAACTTTAAGTGTGGATGGCTCAGCTTTGAAATTGCAAACTAAACTAAAAAATCTGGGGGTGATATTTGACGCCAATTTAACATTTGACCATCATGTTCGTAACACAGTCAAAACATCATTTTTTCATCTCAGAAACATTGCCAAATTACGTTCTTTGTTGACATTCTCTGTGGCTGAAAAGTTAATCAATACTTTTGTTTTTTCAAGAATTGATTATTGTAATGCTTTGCTGGCTGGGGTTTCTAAAGCTACCCTAAGTAAATTACAGTTGGTTCAAAATTCGGCTGCTAGAATTCTGACTGGGACCAGTGCAAGGGAACACATTACACCAATCCTGGAAAAATTGCACTGGCTTCCAGTCAGTTTTCGTATTGATTTTAAAATTCTCATGCTCACTTATAAGGCCCTGAATAACTTGGCCCCTCAATATTTGCGTGAGCTCTTAACCCCCTACACTCCTACACGTGCTTTGCGATCTTCTGAAGCTGGTTTTTTAACCGTCCAAACAACACGGCTAAAAACTATGGGTGATCGGGCTTTTTCTTCTTTAGCTCCAAAATTGTGGAATTCCCTGCCCTCTGAGATTAGAAATGCAGAATCACTTAGAGTTTTTAAATCCTACCTTAAAACGTACTTTTTTAGGGTGGCTTTTATGTGATTGTGTGATCACTGTGATTGTTATTTTATTTGCCTTTTATTTTATTGCTTGTTTAGTTCTTATTGCCTAGACTTTTGTGTCTGTCTATTCTCCTTATTTTTTATGTAAAGTGCTTTGAGATACTACTGTTAAAGGCACTATATAAAATAAAGTTTTATTATTATTATTATTATAGATGTCCATATATAAAATTTCCATTAGTCTGGATCCATTCAAGGATAATGAGCGAACGAATTGTCATCCCAATTCCCATGTCAAAAAATAAAAAAACAACAGATAAAAAGTCAAACAAATTGTGTTGAACCCTCAAACTACATCAAAATTACCATCATAATGATAAATCTAGCTGTCAGTCTCAGCATTAGAAGAATTATTAGTATGAATATTCATTATGTGTATATACACACACACACACAAATATCTGCAATGGTTTGTGTGCCAGTCGACACTCCTCGTGTCGTACAGATTCAGAAGAATCGCATTCATGATACTTGTATCATGTGTTTTTGGTGTTTGCAGTGACAGATCTTTCATATTTTATGCCAACTAGTTCTTTCAAATCCACAAACCGAGGCGAGCTCTTAAACTACGTCTCTCACACAAGCAAATGAGCACTACGGCGCTTCTCTAAACTCACTCACACATTCACTAATTCACACACACGAGCAAACAGGCCTCGTATGCCCGGGATGGTTAAGAAGGGTGACGTCCACAGCCTGAGGAAGACGTGCGGAGCGGGACAGGGGTGTTTTTCTAATGCTCCCCGTGACCACGAGGAATCCAGAGCGACACACAGTGGATGGTGTTGGGAGAGCGTTCCCGAACCGTTCGGGTGTCCCTTATTGTCCACTGAGTACAGCACGGCTGGCCAAACGTGTGTCTTGATGTACAATACGGAGAGAGAAGGGTATGGGGCAGCGGACTGTAATAACTATATTGCGCCGACATGTTTCTACAGGAGCCCTAAACGGACAAACTGCTCTACAGAGCGCGTTTCGTCACTACTGTTGTAGCGCATTCCGTCACTACTGTTGAAGTCAGCGAATAAAACACTGACACAATGATGAACAAGTAACAATAATATTCACAATAACATATCGTTTTACTGAAAAATTAAGTAAGCTATTTTATTTTTTATTTATCTTTGTAAAGAAACCTCATTGCTTAACTGGCTACTCTCTGCTGTTTCAGACGACAACAACATCTTTTCCTGTCAGCCATCGTATCTTTTGCAGTTTGCAAATCGCAACCTCACCACTAGATGCCGCTCAAGTCACACACCGCACCTTTAAGCACAACTGTCAGGCATAATGTTTAAAAATGAGAAAAAGTGTTTAAAAGAAAAAGTTTAAAAGTGAGAAAAATAGGTTTGTGTGAGACAATAAAAGTGAATGGGGCAATTTTTATGGATTTTAAGGCAGAAAGGTAAAGCTTATACTTGTATTAGCCTATACTTGTATACATTTTTTTACATCATGTGACTATATTTTAAAAGCATTTAATGTTTATGAATTTGCACCATCATTAGTGCCTCACTTTTTGTTTCAATAAAAGTAGGGACAAATGCTGTTGAATGAGCTCAACAGAGTTATTGTTTTAATTCACCTTTGGCTAAGGCTATATTCAAGACATAGCCTACAGGTGAAACGCAAGAAACAACAAGGCATCCAAATATAGGCAAAAGCATAACGTTACCGGTCACTGTCATGATTCTGCCTTAATGTCCTTGATTTTTCCCTAGTCTTGAGGCAGGATCAAAACAGAATCATGTTTTGTGTACAAGCGCATGGTCTGTTATTTGGGTCACGTGCTTGTGTTGTCTTGTTATGTAACTCCGCCCCCTTGTTACCCTCGTCTTGTCATTATTGTCTAGTCAGTTTCACCTGTCCTCGTCTTTAGTGTTCCCTTTATAATCCCCTTGTGTTTGCTGTCCTGTGTCGGTTCATTGTTTGACGCTGTGTGAGATATTGTGAGTACTTCCTGCGTGTTAAATGCGGCTACAATAAACGTTGTGTGATTGCATACTGTCTGCGGTTCATCCACCACCCACATGACAGTCACAGTCAAAAAATGAACCACCGCACTTCCTAATCGAGACGGAGGCTGGGACTAACAGTATCAGGGAGCAACACTGTTCATGCAAAGCTGGGTAGGTCTCTATTCACTTCTATAATCGTTATTACAAAGCAAACGGACTACACGTGTATAACGTTGTATTTATAGCAGCGTGTGCTAGCGTGTATCAACCATAGACATATACACTACTAGACCTCACCTGGGGGGTTCTAAGCATGCGTCAAAACCGCCGCCATCTTGAAACAGGGGTCTTACGAGATAGGTAACGATGCTATCTCTGCCTTTACTTCGAATTCATTGATGGTGGCGGACTTTTGTGCAGCGTATGAAGTTCACGGATGAAATCTGAACTAGGAAGAATGTTAAAAAAAAAAAATTCTTTCTGGAATCAATGATAAATACATGTCTGACTGTTGGAACGAACCAAAAAAACAAGAAAAATCGCATTCATGATGATTTATGGTGATTTTATTTGCGTTAGACCTGTGTCTACTACATTGACGCTGATGCATTAAAGTGGAGGGGCTCCCCTGTTTCAAGATGGCGGCTCCATTGACGCATTCGTTCTAAAGAACTGCCGTATCCAAGGTGAGGTCTAGTGTATATGTCTATGTGTATCAACAACCTGTATGAGAACCGAAATCATAACCTAAAACATTATAAAACGGTCTAACTATAACTTCAGAGTAAGGTTGGAAGCAAAAAATGTGCTTGTTGATGTTTGAGGGGTTTAGCTGACTGAGGACGTCCACACATTTTAATCCAAAGACGACACTTGTCAGGATTTGACTTCGGTTTTGGGAAGGGGAAAAAACGGACAACCCCCTCCAACCTCTCTGGGAAACGCGTATCCGTGTTACATATGTCCGAGGCACAACGTTTAACCATATTTTGGATAAAACTACGACGGTAATAGCCGGCCGAGACCAAAAATATGAGACGCCTGTGTTGAAAGTCAATGGAGCGCTGTGGAAAAGTGTTGGACCTCTGTGGGAGCTCGTTCTTGGCTGTGCTGTGATTTGTCAATCTACATTCTAGGGCGTGGCTTAGCTACATTTCTCATTCTTTATTTGTGCTGATTACCGCATTTATAATAAGAGTAAATAGATCAAAACAATGAAATTACATGCTACTTGCAAACTGGTCAACTTTTATTAAAATATAGCTTCATGTTCATAGGAATGTATTAAACATAAAATATATACTTGCAAACTGGTCAACTTTTATTAAACTATAGCTTCATGTTCATAGGAATGTATTTAACATAAAATATATCTACTACTTAAACAATCATGTAGACATAGAGGTCATGCAGGTCAAAAGACATTAGATACAAATTTATGACCAGAAGATGGTGATATATTCAGTATCTGATCAACCTGATCACACTAAATGCGTCTCTATAGTGTGTTTATTGTGCAATTTATACACGCAAATGAGTTTTTACGTGCATACGCATGGGTTGGTTAGTAGTGGCGTGGGGTGCGTGTGTACTATACGTTTGGGTAGAATTAGTGGTGCGGTGTGCGTGTGCATTACACACAAATGAACAACTGCGCGTCACGTGCACGTAAAAACTAATTTTCGCGTATAAATTGCACAATGCGTGCTATAGAGACGCACTAACGTGTGAACAGGCTGATCTGAAATGACACATTCATAATCAAGGTATATATAGAGTCCCGCATTGTGATCTATCCATTGACAAAAAGTAAACCGAATAGTAAAATGTAAAAAGTAAACCGAAAATTAACCCCCGTGACATTTGTGGTAGGTGATGAACATGGCTCCAGGCTTCACTTGGAGCTCAGCCAGTGTCTGCTGTGGCTCAACCGGTTTCCCATTGTAGACCAGATTCCCACAGCCTCTGAGGTCTGGTCTCAGCTTCTGGACCTTCTTCTGCAGTTTCCCGATGGTGTCCATGCTCCTCGCGGTCACGGGAACCATCGACACCTTAGAGGCATCAAAGATATTCACCAAGAAGCGTTTAGGACCTGAAGAAAGCGGCTTTTGAGCCCGGAGAACGGTGTGGGTGGCCTTTCCAAGCGGCTCAGGAAGGGGATCGGCGTCTCCTTTCACACACTGCCTGAGTCCACACGCTTCCGGCTGAAAGAGGTTTGGAGCCTGAGAGAGAATCAGGAGATTCAGTGAATGCAGGGAATCTCATGACAATAAAACTAAATATTAAGGGAGAATTTTCATAAGAATTCATCCCTAAAATCTCGGGCTGTCAATCGCGATTAATCACATCCAAAATAAAAGTTTGTGTTTACATATATATATTAATATATGTGGGTGTACTGTGTATAGCCTAATTATTTTATCACATATACTGTATATAGATTTATATGTAATTTATATATGTAATATATAAAATACTTATGTTTTTTTCTTAAATATTCATGCATGCGTGAGTATTTATATATTTACAAAATAATTATACACAGTGCATCCACATATATTATATAAACACAAACTTTTATTTTGGATGCGATTAATCGTTTGACAGCCCTATCAAACTTTGGGTCAGTAATAATTTCTTTTTTATTTTTATATAAATGAGTACTTCTATTCAACAAGTACACATTACATTGATCAAAAGTGACAGTAAATACACTCATAATGTTACAAATCACTTCTATTTCAAATAACTTTCTATTCATCAAAGAATCCTAAAAATGTACAAATATGTACAAATATGAAGCATCTCATCACTGATAATATTCAACACTATTATTTCTGAATAATATTCAGAAATGTTTCTTGATCAAATCATCATACTACTTTTATTTTTGATCAAATATTTCTAAGCAAAAGACATTTAAAAGGTAGGTCTATTCATAATGTACATTAAAATGCAACTGTGTCTTTTCACAAATAACCAAAGTTATTTAAATATGATGTCTTATAAAGTTGGTAATCATGAGACCATACAATGCATTATAAGGTGTAATTAATTGATTAAAAAAATACTTTATAATGCATTATATATAAAGGCTTTAAGTGAAGTGTTCTTTCATAAACATTTCCAAATTTTTGAACAGTAATATATATATATATATATATATATAAATAATTACATCTTACATTTTATCTCAACAAAATGTATTTAAAATCATCTTACCAGTGCTGGGTAAATGACTGTAGTCATGTTGCCTTGAGTTGCTTCTATTGACAATGTAAGGATTACAAGGGATACATGAATGTTATATAGTCGAGACGAGAGAGAGAGAGAGAGAGATAGAGATAGATAGAGAGAGAGAGAGAGTGTGGAATTTACCTATCTTCCCTGTTGTGTGCCAAACACCAAGTGTAATTCTCACCAACACCCAGGTTTACGGGAAATCCGGCCATGCATTTGTTCACAAAATCCAGACATGGGACAATGTAGAAAATGGGAATCACCTGATTTATATGTCCTGTTCAAAAGAAATTGATTCCCATTTTTGTTTTACATACTGTATTGTGTTACAGTATATCTGGCGATAGCTCTGTGATTGAGATCTACATTACAGCTGATTCATGAGTTTCAGTTTCACTGTTGTGAATAACAACCCATGATCTAGGAAGACGGTCTCTTGTTGATCATTGAGTATTAATGTTGAGTCTGTATATCTGTAATTGCATGTTATATATGGACATGATATGATACTACTATTGTACAAGCAGACTTTAGAAAATGGTGATTTGCTATTTGCACAGCTCTTTGTGTAGCCTTCATGTTTTATGTACTTTTGTCTTTTAAAGGGATAGTTCACTTTGAAATTAATTTGATATATTTTAGCTTACCTCAAGGGCATCCAAGATGTACAGTGGTGTGAATAAGTTTTGGCCCCCATGCTAAAGTTGCCTAAAAAGAGGAATAAAAAATCATCTTTTGGATATTGATCTTAATGCATTAATTAGAAAGGCTCCTTGGCCTTTGGAATTAAAATATCCCCACATCATCACACACCATTCACCACGCCTAGAGATTGGCATGGGGTACTTTCCATGAGATCATCTTTCAATGCAAATCAAACCAGCTATTAGGCTAGCTGAAGTAAAACCATGCCAATCTCTAGGTGTGGTGGAAGGTGTGTGATGATGTGGGGATATTTTAATTCCAAAGGCCAAGGGAACTTTATCAGGATGCATATTATCCTGGATCCATGAAATAACTGGCTTTTAAAAATCAAAATCTGCCTGACTCTATGGGAATTTAACATAGGGGTGTCCTGACTTATGTACCTTGTATTTTAAGGAAAAACATTTATTTATTTATGATACATTATTCATTCACAAAGAAAATTTGTGTCCTTAAAGGTTGGAGTTTTCCTCATTTTTCTAATTAAGGCATTAAGATCAATATCCAAAAGATGATTTTTTATTCCTCTTTTTTGGCAACTTTAGCATGGGGGCAAACACTTATTCACACCACTGTAGATGTCTTTGTTTCCACAGTATTTTCAATTTAGGTCAAACCGTTCTTGTCTGTCAGTCATACAATGGAGGTCTATGGTCACCACCTCAAAGAGCATGCACAGAGAAGTCCAAATTAAACATGATTTAATGACTCGTAAATGTAAGTACACATTGATGGCCTAGTGTACTTACATTTACGAGTCATTAAATCATGTTTAATCTGGACTTCTCTGTGCATGCTCTTTGAGGTGGTGACCATAGACCTCCATTATATGACTGACAGACACGAACGGTTTGACCTAAAAATATCAAAATTGAAACTACTGTGGAAGCAAAGACACCTACATCTTGGATGCCCTTGAGGTAAGATAAAACATACCAAAAATTAATTTCAAAGTGAACTATCCCTTTAACTGTTTTAACCATGTGCCTCTGCTCTGTCTTGTTGCAATCTTTTTATATCCAAAACTAATTTCTCCTTGGGGAGACAAACAAAGAGACCTTGACTGTTTTTCTTTATTCGTTACTCTCAGAATGCGACAAATCTTCCATCTTTTAGGATAAGAATCATGTAAATGTCCCGCAACCCTACATAGAGCCAGCGGTTTGTAAAATGGATGGATGGACATTTACAGTATATGTGCCAAGAATTATTGTTTAATAACTGCACCATTAATAAACTCATAAAACTATACATAATGGCATTAAAACAAAGAAATAGGATTTCATCGGTCAGATGTTCTTGCTTCCATTGAAGCTCATAATAAAATAGTTAATACAATTTGTGGTCCAAAGACTTTTTTTTATTAAAATAGAAGAATCAGATTTACATATAGAACAGTGCAAATCACAATTACAGATCAATAAATGTATTTTTTTTATTATGAAGTTTGTCTTCCTTTAACGAACTGAATAAGGCATTTTCTCAAACATGTTAGAAACATGAGTTTGCACATGAAAAATGTCAGTTTAACAAAATATAAGATTTAAGATAAAATAATAAAGAACATAGATCTAATTATCTTTTCTACGAGCTCTGTGTTTTCCCCTCAGTGAACTGAAAGTGAAACCGTTTTGCTGAAAACACCTTCAAAAAACTAAACACAAAAGCAAACGGCCAAACAAAATGCATCTTTGAACCTTAAATGATTTTTATAGTAAAATATGGAGGAACAGAAGAAAGAAAAAAAAAAGTCACAGTATCTTTATTTGTCTCCCCAAGTAGTTTTGGATATAAACAGATTACAACAAGACAGGGCAGAGCTACAGGGGTTAAAACAGTTAAAAGACCAAAGTATAAAGCATTAAGGCTACATAAAGAGCAAATCGACATTTTATCAAATCTGCTTGTGCAAAAGTAGTATCACATCATGTCTCTACATAACATTTAATCACATGAAGCTCGAAAAACGCATTCAATTCAACTTTTTTGCGCTTTTATGTTTACCGTCAGCACTCAGGGCTCGATTAAACAGAATCAAGTAATTTCAAACATTAAATCTTGATTTATGACACACATCAGCTAACAGGAATCAAATATTTGACACAGAAAGCACAGAAAGAAAAGTGGTGTTCACATCATCTTTAACCCCCGTGACACTTCTGGAAGGTGATGAACGTGGCCCCATGCTTCACTTGGAGCTCAGACAGCGTCTGCTGAGGCTCAACCGGTTTCCCATTGTAGACCAGATTCAGGTTTTCTCCCAAGTCCGGATTCTGCTTCCGGAGCTTCTGCTGCAGTTTCCCGATGGTGTCGGAGCTCTTCATCCGCACCGTAATCTTGCCTCCATTAAAGCCATTCAAGAAATTCACACGAAAGGCCATGGACTGTGTTGAATATGGCTCTTGAACCCGGAGAACGGTGTGGGTGGCCTTTACACACGGCTCATGGTAGGGAACAGGAACCGTGTCTTTGGGATCTCCTTTTACACACTGCAAGGGTCTACATCCAGCACGCTGAAACCCATGAAACTGAGGCTGAAAGAGAAGAGACATTCATTAATGGGACTGGACAAAAGAGACAATGCTAACAATACTATTCAAACATCAGCTTATCATGTTAAATGGTTGTGTTTTAAAATGTATAAAAACAATCTTACCAATATTGGATGAACTTTTGTCTCCATGGTTCCTGTTTGTGCTCTGCTCTTTTCTTAGTTTTGGTTGTGCTCTTAGTGCTGCAAGAGAGCACAATACTTATAGGCAGCCTAAACCCCACCCGTTCAGTCGATTCAAGGAAATGATCACGTACTCAAAATAAAAAAGTACCTATCTCACCATGTAAAAAACACCGAGATACCGAAAGCGCAAGCATCTCGGCTTGCCATAAACAATATCGAACCATATAAGTGGAAAGTCCCATGTTTTTTTCAAGCCAAGTTTGAAAATGAAACCAAGTCTACCCTACTATGAAACAATTGAAAGAAGAATTTAACATTGCATGCCAGGAAGATATTTATTAGGATTTCTTAATAAAACCACGATGGGAAACTGGCGTCCATGAAATCAACATTTATTTGCATTCTTGAAGTTGCTGTACAAATATTACATCAGACCCAGAGATTTGAAGCAGATCCACAACTCAAAACCTCTCAGTGATTTTCTGAAGATACAAAATTATTTCATTTCCATAGTTAAAAAAAAATTTCTATCGAGGTCCGCATGCCAGTTCATCCGAGATGGCTGATGGTTTTCCCCTTTCCCTTCTTGACATTAGGTGGTGTTTTCTGCACCATTGACAGCGTGTCTCTTTTCTCGACCTTCCTCAGCTGCTTCTTCTTCATTCTCTTGATCTTTGCTGTATTCTTAATCTGAAAGGGGAAAGGCAGTAATGAGTTAAACAAGACGACAAACTGTGAGAAACATGAATTTTGGTGCAAAATGCCACTCTGTATTTACCACTTGCACAATCTCCGCTTTTCTCTCATTCTCTGCTCGTCTTTTTAGATGTTCTGCTCTCCTCCTCTTCTTGTCCTGCAGGAAAAAGAAAATACAGCACATATGACCGATGTTTACTATGATATCATGACGTTTTCCACAGGTCACAAAATGTCACCGTGTTTCTCGGGAAACAATGTAATAATCAGCAACGGCTGTGTTAAATTGATCAAAAGTGACAGTGAAGACTATAATAATGTTAAGAATTTAAAATTCTAATTTCAAATAAATGCTGTTCTTCTTTTGAACTTTCTATTCATCAAAGAATCCCGAAAAAAAAAAAAAAGTATCTGTTTCCACAAAAAAGTTTAAATCATTATAAAGACGTTATTAATTTGTGTGAATTCTGTGATCTCAAGGTTGTGGAAGATGAATTTCACTTTGTTTTTTATTGCCCTTTATACTCTGATTTAAGGAACTCTCTTTTGGAATTAGTTCGGTTAAAAAATCCTGATATATTTTGGAAATATGAAGGGGAGATTCTGTGCTGGCTGTTTGATAATCATGTTTTTGCTTTGGCAAAATTTATAGAAAAAGCCTGCGGTTTACGGCAAAGTATTCTGTATCCCGTATGATATCCCGTAAGTCATCTCTATTTGAAGAGTTCAGATGCAAAAGCCTCTAAGTGCCATTTGAAATTTTCTTCTAGAATGATCATTTTTATCAAGCTTGTATATTTCAGTTCAGTGATTTCACTTAAATGACAATTCATAGGTAATCTGCATCCCCATTTAAGTGAAATTACTGAACTTAAATATACGAGTTTGATAAAAATTATCATTCTAGAAGAAAATTTCAAATGGCATTTAGAGGCTTTTGCATCTGAACTCTTCATTTGTATGTATACTTATTTTTGTGGTTTAGTTGTACTATATTGGAGATTCTGTCTTATATCACATGGCTATTTTGGTGATATTTGTGAAGCTGTTGTGTCTAATAAGCCCATGAGGGCTGGGCACCATAAAAGGTGTTTGACACTTAAATAAACAACTCAATCAATCAATAAAAAAAAAATATTATTAAGAAATTAGAGCCCGACCGATAAAGGATTTTGAAGTCTGATACCGATACAAATATTTATTGGTTTTAAAATCCGATATATCGGGCGATATTTTTTCTTAATTATTATTTCAGAAACGCGCAACAAATTGTAAAACATACATTTTCAATATAACAGGCCAGGGAGAGATGATACATCTCATTGCTATAACTATTACGTGCTATTAAAGAAATACTTCAGTCATATTGTCAAAAGTTAAAAGGACTACACTGTAACAACATAATGTAACTATTACTAGCTAATTCCGCTTCATTCTCGGCTTATTTAACAGCAGCAAAACTGGACATGATAGTCACAAATTTTGTTAAAATATTCATTATCAAAATATGATGCAAAATATTCATTTATCGGCCATTATAACTGTCGATACCGATAATTTGGAAATTTTAGCCGATATATCGGTCTGGCTCTATAAGAAATCTTTCTTGAGCAGCAAATCAGCATATTAGAATGATTTCTAAAGGATCATGTGACAAGACTGGAGTAAATTGTAAGAATATTTCACAATATTACCGTTTTTACTGTATTTGATCAAATAAAAGCTGTCTAAAATGCATATACCATTTTTTTGTATATGTCAGATTTACAGTAGGTTTAAAGAGCACCTATCATGGATTTTTGAAAATGACTGTTCATGTAGTGCATGTGGAGTATAGACCATTTCACAAGATGTAAACAACACTGGTCCAGAAGCACTTCCTGTTTTAGTTTTTTAACACTACATAAAATCTGGGATAAAACACAACCAACAGAACATATAAAACTGAATCAAAAAGTTAAACAAACATCTTTAAGATTTTTCCTTTACATGTGAAATAAAGAAAACAGTTACAAACTGAAACAGGAAGTGTTTCTGGACCAGTGTTGTTTACATCTTGTGAAATGATCTATAGCTCTAAGGGAATGAAAACATCCTGCACTGATTTATATCTGAAAGTGCACCGTCTATAAAGTTATTTATACTACAAAACGGCATAGAAAAGTGTGCAAATTGGGACGCACTTCAATACTTGGTTTCAAAAACAAACAATGACAACATTCAATTCATCCATAATGAGACAGAAGCACAGTTTTGGTACAGAAACTCACCTCTTTTTCTCTGGCCTGCTCATCCTTCAGCTGCTGGTGGTACTGCTTCACCTGCTGCTTCTCTCTCTTGGCCTCCATCTTCTTTTCCCATGAAGTACGCAGAGGTTTGTCTCTCAACAGAGCAGAGAACCTACAAAACAAAGTCAGCAGGTCTGAGCAGAAGAAGCAAATGCACAAGCAAACAAACAAGTACATTAAGGAAATCTTTATGTACCAAACAGTTATTTAACAGAGATGCAAGTATATCAATGCACATATAGATACAAATACTCATGACATCAGACCATATATCTGATTAGATTAATGAGGCAGAATGTTTATATAGTCAGTGATGCACCTTTGCTTCTTTCGGTCTTTCCATACTCTTCCAGACTTGGGTTTCCCAAGAGGCACAGGCTTACTTTTCTTCTCACTGGATTCAGAGTGAGTCCTTTTTTTGGCCCCTTTCTTGGGGTCTGTAGGACCAGTGGACACTGTCTCTGTGTTATTTACCACGTTTTCCTTCTCGCTGGTCTGATCTACCGTGTTCGGAACTGACTCTTGACTGACATCTACTGATGATGATGACGCAGTAACAACTGGACACACTGTGACTGAGCTGCACTGGTCGCTTTTAGTATCTGCTGTAACGTTACATTCATCGGGTGGCGATTCCTGTCGAGAATCGATGCTTTCTGCCGGATCTTCTTGGACAACCGACTTTCTCGTCCGGCGAACGGGAGTTTTGGCCGCGGGCGTCCGGAGTCTGCGACCACTCCGTGTGCGACTCACAACGGGAGAATCCGCGTCGTTATCGGGACCTTCAGCCATCATAACATCACCTCCACCGTCTACTTCCATGTTTATAGACCCTGATATAATTAGCGTTGTGTCGATTGATAAAATATAAAGCTATTTAAACTGTAATAGAAAACACACATATGAAACACACGTGTATTCCTCCTGTACTCTCTGAGAAACGGAGAAGAGGAGTGTATCATTTGGAAGTAATCAATAGTGCTCCCTAGTGGTTGGGAGGGCAACTATGTGAAGTCCGAGTCATTTATGCAAGTCGGTTCTCGAACCTGTTCAAAGATCCGATTCATTGATTATTTTGCGTCATTAATTGCACCCCTGCAAAACGTTACAGTAAAGATGTTGAACGGCAAATTCTTTATTCATAAAAAGTCGATGTCTAATTCTCCTTATTTTACAAGGTTTTCTGTAACGAAATTGCTCTTTTAATGAAGTCGAAGGTTAGAAAACGTAAACGGTGCATAGTCTTGGCGTCTTGTGAATGTCTTAGCTTCTGACTTTGGTGCTAATGTTTGTTTCAAGTCCTATAATTGAAACAAAAAACAGTAAGATGTTTTTTTCGGGTACAGTTTTCGGTTAATAATGTATATTTTATATTTTCTAATGTCTCCAGTTCACTATGTCATAATATTAAAAAAAATTTGTTATGGCTAGAATTTTACATTTTTATTTTAATCTACTGGAATACTTACTACTAATAAGAAAGTAGCTACGGACGTTAATGCTAATTATGTTTTAAATATTGAATTAAAATGTCGGCCGTGTCTGAAAGAGACTCGAGAAATGAGTAGTTGACTCGAGAACTTTACTTATTCAGGGGCCGTTTACGCAAAACCGAAAATAGAACAAATTTTTTTCGATTTGGTGGTCCGTTTATACACAACAAGGGTTTTGGGGGCCTGAAAATGCTATCTTTTGTTTTCAAAGGGTACGTTTACACGACAACTACTAAATACAGAAACGTTTTGAGCCCTGTTCGTAATCGTTTTAACGATTGAGGTCGATTTGTGAACGAATCTTTCAGACCTGCTCTGTGAACCGGTTCAACTAGTTCATTAAAAAGATCCGATTCCAGACAACGATTCATTCACGAGTCGGTTCATCGCTGGTAGCAACCGAAATAAATGGTACTTGACTTCCGCACCGCTGTTTGCTGAATTCAAAACAACATGACTGCGGGTGTCGGACTGATGTTGGTTCTGCTCCTGATCCTACCATCGGTCACGGCAAGTATTAACTTTGCCCGTGTGTTTTAAAAGTATAAAACCAAACGTAAAGCTTGTTTTACTAGTGTGCTGATGTTCTCTCAATAACTTTAAATGGTGACTTGCACATGCAGTACTATATCATCTAAGAAAGGTGTTATACTTTCTAGTGTTTGCTATTCTGACACTGTTAATTGAAGAATATTTCTGCTGTGAGATATTTGGTCGCATTTTTGGTCTGATGTTATGATAATGAACATACGAACACCTGACAAGTGCGTCCAGACTGTCATGACTCGTAAGTCTTGTGACTTGTCATGTGAGGAGTCATCAAACATCAATCTCTAATACTGTTATTTAAAGAGATGGCTCACAAAGATCACAATTCTGTCCTCATTTACTCACCCTCATTCCATATTAATCTTAAAATGTTGAAGGATGTTTAAATAACTGCTCTTTTTCATACTATGAATGTAAATGGAAACTGAGGCTGTTGTGCTCAAAAATGACAAAAAAACAAACAAACAAGTCTTGTCATTATGTTGACATTTCTGAGGTCAATAATAATTGGCCACAAGATACATATGAACCATCCTAGACGTCAAAACTGGCATGGCTTCTTTGAGACCACGTTTTTGTCAATTGGGACTCAAATGGCCCCATTCAATTTCATTTGGGGAAACGATTCAGACAAGGATATAGTGCAAATTGTGTTCCACGGAAGTAGGAAAACCAGTTTAAAACTGTTTTGAACATGAGACTGAGTACATTATAAAATTACACAGGTCTCTGGAATACTGTACTTGGTCAGATTGGTCAATTGTGGTATCCTGTGGTCAAGGATTATTCCTTAGTTATTCCTGTAATTTTTAGTCGGATGAACTATTCCTTTAACTCATGAAAAATGATTTTTCTTGTTTTAAAGCGCTTTGTATCCTCTTCCTTTCCGTAGTATGCTTCAACATCCAGTTTCTCCGTGGATTACCGCCAAAACTGCTTCCTTAAAGATGGAGAGCCATTTCGCTACATCTCGGGCAGCATCCACTACAGCAGGATTCCCAGAGTCTACTGGAAGGACCGGCTACTCAAGATGTACATGGCTGGTTTGAACGCCATCCAGACGTAAGACGAACTGACAATGATTATGTATTATTAGTAGTTACAATGTTTTGTAAGGAAAACATGGAAATATTGTGATTTCCAAACCTGAAAAAAGTCTGGAAATGATAAAAAATTCCCATTTTCACTCTTCACCTTAATAAAAATCATGAAAAATTCAATAGTGAATACTGAGCTATAAAATGTTATCATTGAGAAATTGCTCATCACAAGTACAATATTTATGAAATGATTTTAATTATGTACTAATCAATGGAATTTCTTTGCCCTTTTGTTTTCTAACTTTGAATTCCACTCATCCAGATTTCCTTAAAGGGATACCATTTTTTTTATATTAAAATATGTTTTTCCCTTAACTAAGACGAGTTGATACACATTAGTGGGTGCACTAAAGCCTAGTTCACTCTATGTGATTTTAAGCCCGATTTTCAAATCGTTGAGCTCTCCGGCAGGTCAGGGTGTTATCGTGTGCAAATCGCGGGGGATTAGCGGGTGATGAACGCTTGCCAATTTGTTGGTATGAAAGAGCCAACAACCCCTCGCAGACGCGTCGCCGATCCCAGAAAAATATCTAGCATGCTAGATATCCAGAGCTGTCGCGCGACTCAACCTCAGTGATGTCATGAGCTCCAGCCAATCAAAGCAAGGCATGGGTTGACGTCACCGGGTAAATCTTATTTTTTCTTTTTTTGCATTTTTTCTCAGAGCAAATCAGTTCGCAGCACTAGTTTCTGTCTGACGTCTATATTCGCGTGTTGTGTTCTTCGTCTTCTTCGCTGGGTATTGGCGCACATGTTGTTTCGCGTCATCTCCGGTTCATTTTATCGCGTGACAAAATGTGGTTTGTAGACAAGATAGAATCGTTGGGTGACAGACAGAGTAGTCAACTCGTGTAGTGCGTTACTTCCTGTTGCGGATCAATCACGTTTTGTGACAACAACTTGAACACTCCTGATTTCAGAGAGACCACTCCCAAGCAATTGCTGTAGTATTAGAAAAGCGCAACGTTTTATTTTGCGCCACCATTCTTGGTAAAAGGTTCTATACACTCTTAAAAAAGGGTTCCTCTGGGTTCTATATAGAGCCCTGGGGTTCCATACTTGGCCAATAGACCCTTTTACCAAAAAAATGCGTCTATATAGAACCCTTTTGGAGTTCCATATATGAAGCGGGGGATGGAACCATTTCTGGTTCTAAATGGAACCATTTCTTCTAAGAGTGTAGTTTAATATGAAAAACCGGTGGAGTATCCCTTTAATGGACGAATTTGTCCACAGGTATGTGCCATGGAACTTCCACGAGCCGGTGCCGGGTCAGTACGACTTCAGCGGAGACAGGGATCTCGAGCACTTCCTGCAGCTGTGCCAAGACATCGGCCTGCTGGTCGTCATGAGGCCAGGCCCCTACATCTGTGCAGAGTGGGATATGGTGAGGAAAGACCTGTTTATACGAGTTTTAAACGTTTTGAGCTCGTCCGCTTTCCGACACTTCCAGAGGTAGTTGAAAGCACATCAGACCGGACTGCTTTCGTAGTGTAGATGCTCATGTGGTCGAACAGCCACAAAAGACTGTCTTTCTCCGTCTACTGATCTAATGCGTAAACATTATTGGGAGTGCATTAGCTTGGGAAGATGAAAAACTTCCCAAGCTCAGTGTTCTCACACACACACACACACAGTTCCACGTGATCTTACGGCTGTCAGAGCAGAAATGAAAGCTGATGCTCCGGTCGCATTCATATGTAAATTGCGCAAGCTTATTTTGTCCATTAGTTCGAAAGATCTGAAAAAACACGTACATTTACCCGCCCATAGACCTTCCACTCGGAGAAACCAGGACAGAAGTGGTTGAAAGTGGACAAAAGAGACTTGTGACCCGATCGACCAGAATGCACCGTGCAGAATGCATCTAAAACTAGGGTCCGGGGGGCACAAGAGAGAGCTAGGTGGTCTGTGGAAAAACAATGTAAAAATTAAATAATTAATTAATGCATATGATTTAAAATAAATGTAAATTGATTCAAATAATACATAAAAGTAAACAAAAAAATACACATATTAGTACAGTACTATAGTGAACATTTTTTGTAACTTAACAGAAACAAAATATTTTCTAAATAATATTTTATACCAGTTTATGACATACATTTTCGGATCGGGGTCTCTCGCATGAGGATGGTTTTTATGCTGGTTCATGGTATCAAAATCATTTTTTTTGGCAGGGACACATGACATGTCCTATACAGTCAATAATTCCGATTTAAAAATAGTCAATAATAGTTAAGTTAATAATACATTTTACATTTACAATACAGTTAATAATACATTTTCAAATTTTGTGACCTCGGATGGTTACATTTTTCTTGTTTTAGGGGGGTTTGCCTGCCTGGCTGTTGAAAAAGAAAGACATTGTGCTGCGATCATCTGATCCAGGTAATAATAGTTATTGATTAACCTTATTGATTAACCTTAGATGGTGTTTAATCAGTGAAATGTCGATCTTGTAAGTTCAAGTGGTGTTTTTATATTGCTCTAGATTACCTTACAGCAGTGGATAAGTGGATGGGGAAGTTGTTGCCCGTCATTAAACGTTACCTGTACCAGAATGGCGGACCCATCATTACTGTGCAAGTAAGACAGTTATATAACTATCATGCTGATAAAAAAAAAAAAGATATATATATATATATATATATATATACACAGTATAAAATATGATATACTGTATTGTCAAATATATATTAATTATTGAATATGTAATTTTCATAACGCGTGAGAACTGCCTTAGCCTTAGTGCTAAACTCATGAAACTGAACAGGGGAATTTCCTGTTTCCCAGTATATTCACTCATTAATAATTCAGGTATTTTCCAGCGTATTATGTTATCAGTTCATAAAATGTCTGCTCATGATCTGATGGGTGTTACTTATAAAAGGTGGGACAATTACATTACAATGACATAAAGCCACTGTATATATATATATATATATATACATATATATGTAATTTGTATGTATATTTTCACCATTTTTAGCTATTTAAGCACAAACATGTAAATATGTGCAATATGTATAAAAGTTTCATTTTCAAACACAAGCACATCTTACATTTATGAATGCGATTGCTTTCATGTGCAGGTAGAGAATGAATACGGCAGTTACTTTGCCTGTGATTTTGATTACATGCGGCATCTCAGCCTGCTTTTCCGGGCTCATCTGGGGGACGAGGCGGTCCTGTTCACCACTGATGGAGCAGGCGTGGGTTATCTCAAGTGTGGATCCCTCCAGGGCATCTATGCCACCGTTGACTTCGGCCCAGGTCTGCACAGCCTATATATCACCTTTATCACCTACATTTATGCCCATGTTATATACAGAGCTTGACATTAACACCTGCCAAATGCGGGTGGATTTTAGCAGTGTAACGCAGTCACTCCTACTTGCCACTTTGGCGGGTTAAATTTTATATGGTTGTAGTCTTTTTAAAATGCAATCCCTGAAATAAACTAAGTGCAATATAGTAGTGTGTTGTCAAAAATATATATATTTTTGATACATATCTATACTGAAATAAATTAAACGTTTCCAATACTCATTTTCCACCGAATAGATACAGGTAAAGCTGTGCTTTCTTGCTCTCTCATCTCTCCGACAGCGAGTGACACACAAACACATGCGCATAAATTCAAGAAAAACGCATAAAGCCGCCTCTCAGTTATAAATTGAGTTCGTTTTCACTGCTTATTGCACTTAAAAAGCAAATACATGCAAAATCAAATAATATTTACATATAAATACATATTTACAAATATTCACGTACACACAGTCAGAATATGTTTTAAGTGAACGTAAACAGTTGAGAAAGAAAACGTGTAACAGTGTAATGGATCCGTGCATCAGATCTTAAAAGTGACAACAGCCTAATATTCCTGCTGCCAAATTATGAGATAGTATTAAAAATATCTATATGGCAGTTTTTCCTCATGGTATTGATGTCAAAATTGTGGGCAGTGTAAATGCTCAGTGGCTAGTAACTTTAGAAATGGGCTAGCCACAGTGGCTGGTGGGCAAACAAGTTAATGTCAAGGTTATATACTGTATATATATATATATATATATATATATATCGGCAGGCTGATCTTATCGGCTGATATTAGGCATTTTCCAAACTATCGGTATTGGCGGTTATAATGGCCGATAAATGAATATTTCGAAAATAAAGTAAAAACGGACGAAACACGCTTCAACCATGTCATGAGTGTTGGAGTTGTATAGTTTGTCCACCAGAGGGCACTCTACACTGTCCTGTTGGCAACACTCGTTGAGTTGGTCACGATACATACATTGCTTGAATAACAATTAAAAGAACATCCCCATCAGTTCTCTTAACTCAAATAAGCATGACAAAAAATAAATAAATAAATAAAATATCGGCCGATATATCGGATTTTAAAACCCCAAAATATTTGTATCGGTATCGGCCTTCAAAATCCTTTATCGGTCGGGCTATAATATATATATATATATAAGATAGATAGATAGATAGATAGATAGATAGATAGATATTGCTAATATAACACATAGCAACTACCTGAAATAAAATAAGTTTAATTGGTTTTTTAAAATATTTTATTTTGTTACGTTTTTAGTTAACGATAACACTGGTTCTGACATTTGTTAGCATTGCGATTTGTGAATTTTATTGTTGTATTTTTGTGCAGGCTCAAATGTAACAGCGGCGTTTCAAGCACAGAGACATGCAGAGCCACGTGGGCCTTTGGTAAGAATCAATCAGTTCTCCTATCAGCACTTATGAATATAAAGACAGTGGATGACAAAGCTACGCTGAATTACATGATTATAATAATACTAATGAATTTTATTTATATTGTGCTTTTCTTAAACCCAAAGTGCTACACTGGGTCTGGGTAATGAAAACAATAACAGCAATATAGTAAAAAAACAGAAATAACAAAGTATACTCAACAACAATAAACAGCTTTAAAAAGATGAGTCTTTAGAGACTTCTTAAAGTAGGCAAAGCGATTGGAAAACCGAAGAAGCTCGACCTGGTTTTAAAACAAGGCCACGATAATCGGAGCAGAGAGAGTACAAGGGACGACTAAATTATAAAGATATCTAGAGGCTATCCCATTAACAGCTTTATATGTTAAAAACAAGGTTTTAATATCAATACGCACCTGTATGGGAATCCAGTGCCATTTATGAAGAACAGCCTGGGAAATATGCTGGCAAGCAGTTGTGCGAGTCATGACCCGAGCGGCTAAATTCTGAACATATAGCAGTTTCTCATGATTAATGCATTAAAATAATGAAGCCTCGACGTAATAAAGACATGGATAAGCCTTTCCACATCTGGCAGGGAGAGAGAATTGACCTATGGCTAAGCCACGCCCTCAAACGCGTAGTGCGCAGCTGACCCAATACACTCGGACATTCTCTGCTTCCACGTCCATTGAAATGCATTGCATTTAGCCAGTTTTCATTTGTTTTTTCTTGTCGTTTTAAGTGTAAAATAGTGAAACGGTGTGCATGGGGTACATGCAACTCCGACACTAGGTTCCCGAGAGGCTGGACTGAGGCCATTTTTATAAATTTTTTTTGCAGGTGAACTCTGAGTTCTACGTAGGCTGGCTGGACCACTGGGGCGGGAAACACTCTGTCGTAAACACAGCCGCCATCGTTAAGAGCCTCAATGAAATCCTGGGAATGGGAGCCAATGTCAACTTGTGAGTTGGTCACTCATAACAATTGAATATCGTTTTTTACACTAAAAATGACTTCTGATTTATTTTATTATATTAATTAGTTTATTTTGAATAGTCAGAATTGCATGATTTATCTCTATTTTTGTTCTTGTTTTCAAGATATATGTTCATCGGTGGAACTAACTTTGGTTATTGGAATGGTAGGTCTCGGAGATTTGTACCTCAACAGGCTAAGAATAACTTGCAATGTGTCTCGATTCACGTTTTTCCTGGATTTTTATCACATTATAGGCGCAAACTCTCCTTATGGTCCTCAGCCAACCAGCTACGACTATGACGCCCCCCTTACAGAAGCTGGAGACCTCACAGACAAGTATTTCGCCATTAGAGAAGTCATCAAAATGGTAAAGATTTAGCTATTTATTTAAGGGAATGCAATGGTCTGTAATCACGCATATCGATCTGATTGTTTTTTTTGTTTTTTTTCGATCTGATGCAGTACAAAGATATACCACAAGGAGTGCTGCCTCCATCAACACCTAAATTTGCATATGGACAAGTGCAAATGAAGAAGGTACATCTTTTTTTTTTGCTACTGTTGTAATATGATTTATATTTCGAGTCTCATGCTTAAATGTGAAAAAAAACTCCTTATTTTTCCAGTAGTTGACATTGTTTCAGCTCCTCTCTTCCCAGTCTGTCAGTAACGCTCTGTTTAGTTCCCCTCCTTCTGTGCTCTGATTGTTCGGCTTGTCCAGTGTGTTGTGATTGGTCAACAACTTCCAGCGTCTTTCAGAAATGTCACGCTCCAAATTTAACCCTTTTTTTGCGTATATCTTGTGCGGGAATTATTTAAATGAGGAACATTGTGACGTGTTTTTGTTCCCAGAAGAAAATGTCTACAATGGAGGCGTTTCAAAGAGTTCAGAAACAGTTTTTTTTTTACTTTTCAGACCTTTTTAATGCCCGAAGCAACATTACACACTAAAGAAAGTATTTAAAAAAGCATTATAGGTCCTCTTTATTGAATGCGTCTATGTCCTTCCAGCTCAAGACCGTGTCAGAGTCTTTGGATGTATTATCTTTGTCTGGCCCTGTAAAAACTCTTTACCCACTTACATTTACTGAAATGAATCAGGTATGCCCGCATCTCATCTTAATATTTCTTCAGTGAATGTGAAGCTCTGTTCAGTAATGTAATGTTAGTGACAAATGCTTTGTCTCAGTCATTGTTTATGCTGATGCTTTTTTATGAGCTGTATTGTCTTATCTGTTTAATGATTATGGATCATTATCCCGTCAGGCTTTTGGCTTTATGCTGTATCAAACTGTGTTACCTGTGAACTGTTTGGAGCCCACCCCGCTGTCATCCCCTCTAAATGGAGTCCATGATCGGGCATATATATCCATTGATGGCGTAAGCAGCTCTGTTTTACTGAGTTACTCATAATCATAACCGATGTGATGGTTAAATGCTCTTAAGATAAAGTTTGCACAGAGATTTAATTCTAATTGTAAGTGTTTGCATAACACTTTTTATAGAGTACACTGCAAGTTTGGGGTCAGTAAGTTTTTTTTTTGTTTTTTTTTAATTAATACTTTAATTCGGCAAGGACACATTTAATTGTTCAAAAGAATGGAATTTCTATTTAAAATAAATGCTGTTCTTTTGAACTTTCCATTCATCAAAATAATCCTGAATAAATACATTGCTGTTTCCACAAGAATTTTAAAGGGATAGTTCAGTTTGAAATTAATTTTTGGGATGTTTTATCTTACCTCAAGGGCATCCAAGATGTAGGTGTCTTTGTTTCCGCAGTAGTTTCAATTTCGATATTTTTAGGTCAAACCGTTCTTGTCTGTCAGTCATATAATGGGGGTCTATGGTCACCACCTCAAAGAGCATGCACAGAGAAGTCCAAATTAAACATGAATTAATGACTCGTAAATGTAAGTACACATTGATGGCCTAAGACACGAAACGAGAAAATATAAATAGAAATCAGAAATATTCCTCACAGGATAAACATATATTCACATAGATGACAGTTATTTAAAATTGTAGTAATATTTGACTATATTTTTCACTGATGAAATGCATATGATAAGCTGAAGAGACTTCTTTCAAAAACAAGAACAGTAGTGTAACTGTTTCATTTCATTCTGTGCTTCTTAAATCATTTCTTTTTTTAGGTTTCTGCTGGTATTTTGGAGAGGAACAAGGCACTCACCATGAATATAACTGGAAAAGCTGGCAGTCGTGTGGACATCCTGGTGGAGAACATGGGCAGAATCAACTACGGCAGAGAAATTAATGACTTCAAGGCAACCAAAACTTTATCCACTTCCCATTTTACTCATTCTCAGCAACTGTTCTAACCTGAGTTGTTATATGTTTTCTAACTAATCAGAATGACAGTTTTCCCGTAGCTGACAATCCCACAGAAATATTCACTCTTTTTCATTTTCTCTCTCTGTTCCTCAGGGTCTGGTGTTTAACCTGACTCTGGGCGCTGACGTTCTGGTTAACTGGACGGTGTACTCTCTGAGTATAGATGAAGCCGTGCGTAACGGGCTGTTGTCTACACCCTCCGCCAGTTTAACCACCACACCTCCTCTTGCTCTTTCACCTCCAACCTTCTACGCTGGCAGCTTCCACATCCCGGACGGCATTCCCGACCTCCCCCAGGACACATACATACAGTTTCCCAACTGGAGGAAGGTAGGACTCTTCACCGCTGCTGTCGGTTTTAACGAGATCTAGGGATGCACGATATATCGTTATCGGGAGATATATGTTCATTTTTAATGAAAATTTGCCTGATATATTAAAGCCGATAAATAATGTATTATTTCTTTTAGCTGAGACACTTCAGATTTGAAATATGATTGTTTTCTTTAATTGTTTGAAATATGATTGGGGAAATACTAGGGATGCACGGTATATCGGCCGCTATATCGGTATCGGCCAATATAAGTTCATTTTTAATAATATCGGGCCGATATAAAAATTTGCCCAATATATTAAAGCCGATAAATAATGTATTATTTCTTTTAGCTGAGACACTTTGGATCCACACTGTTCGCCCATGATGGTTTTTAATTGTTTGAAATATGATTGGGAAAAGGGAAATTACTAAAGATGCATGGTATGTCGGCCACCATATCGGTATCGGCCAATATATGTTCATTTTTAATGTTATCGGCCGATATATTAAAGCCGATAAATAATGTATTATTTCTTTTAGCTGAGACACTTCAGATCCACACTGTTCGCCATGATGGTTTTTAATTGTTTGAAATATGACTGGGAAAAGGGAAAATACTAGGGATGCATGGTATATCGGCCGCCATATCGGTATCGGCCAATATATGTTCATTTTTAATGTTATCGGCCCGATGTATTAAAGCCGATAAATAATGTATTATTTCCTTTAGCTGAGACACTTCAGATCCACACTATTCGCCATGATGGTTTTTAATTGGTTGAAATTTTATTGGAAAAAGGGAAAATCCACGATATATCGGCCGCCATTTCGGTATCGGCCAATATAAGTTCATTTTTAATGTTATCGGCCCGATGTATTAAAGCCGATAAATAATGTATTATTTCCTTTAGATGAGACACTTCAGATCCACACTATTCGCCATGATGGTTTTTAATTGGTTGAAATTTTATTGGAAAAAGGGAAAATCCACGATATATCGGCCGCCATATCGGTATCGGCCAATATAAGTTCATTTTTAATGTTATCGGCCCGATGTATTAAAGCCGATAAATAATGTATTATTTCCTTTAGATGAGACACTTCAGATCCACACTATTCGCCATGATGGTTTTTAATTGGTTGAAATTTTATTGGAAAAAGGGAAAATCCACGATATATCGGCCGCCATATCGGTAACGGCCAATATATTTTCATTTTTAATGTTATCGTTATCGGCCTGATTAGAAAATTTGGCTGATGTATTAAAGCAATAAATAATGGATTATTTCCTTCAGCTGAGACACTTCATATGCACTCCGTTCGCCATGATGGTTTTAATTGGTTTAAATATGATTGGAAAAAGGGAAAATACAGTTAAGTGAAACATGTGCTGCGCACGTCTGTCAGTAGGCTACATAAAATTAAACTACATAAAATGGCTTTTAATGATGAGACTTTTGTTTTTGTAATTATAAATTCACAAATTATATCGAAATTTAGATTTGGATTTAGATTTATCGGCCGATATATCGGTTATCAGCTTTCAAATATAAATAATTATCCATTATCCGGACAAAATTTTCAAATCCGTGCCTCCCCTAATGGGATCCATTTACAAATGTGAAGAGATTAGCTTAGGTGAAATTTTAAAGGATCATGAAATGCTTTTTTTATTCCAGGGTCAAGTGTGGATTAATGGTTTTAACGTGGGCCGCTACTGGCCTTCCCGCGGGCCACAGGTGACCCTCTTTGTCCCAGCCCACCTGCTCAGCACCTCGGTTCAAAACAACATAACCGTTCTGGAGCTGGAGGCGGCACCGTGCTCCTCGGGTTCCTGCGTGGTGGAGTTCACAGACACTCCGGTCATAAACGCCACGGTGAAGACAACCGGCCAGCACATGAGACGGCTGTTCGAAAAACAAGACCTCTTATGATTTTACCGACCACCACACGCAGAATAATCTTAGAACAATTCATTTGCGTCACACATTTTACTGATCTGAAGGAATCTGAAGGGATATGACATGTATCGGCTCTATATGGACAACATTAAAACTATCATTTATAATCACTGTGAATTTACAGTAAAATCAAAGCCGCTCAGGGATTTTAATTTGAGTGCACTAGATCCTCTCATGGTGCTGTTCACATTATTTCCTACTTTTATTTTGCACTTTTCATTATTTTGAATAATACTAGAAATCTCACCTTTCATTTTTGGATGAACTTGTTACATTCAGTCAAGCGGTTATTGCGTATGAGTGATTTTATTTTTGCACCACATTTGACATGCCTTGTAATGTATCATGATGAAATGATGTTGAATGACTTTTTAATTGTATTATTGAAGCCTTACAGAAATCCATAGTTTGTGTGTAAATTAAACTGCACTATTTTATTCACGCAGTCTTTATCTGAGATGTATAGTGATATATGGTTTGTTTTAAGGGTCTAGAAATGTTTAAAATTTACTAGAATTTAGTTTTTATGTGTACTGCAATTCTGCAGAAGGCAAACTTTTTTTTTTACTTTCTTCTTCCTTTTTTTTTTGCCCTCTCTTTTGGTTAGGATGTGTGAAAACCTAAAAGACACTTTCAACATGCATCTCATCTCATACTACGCCTGACTGAAAATGATCAAACCCTTTAAAAATAATTGATGTCAACACCGACACCAAGCACATTTTGGATTTCATTTTAAGAAATTTAGACACCATTTATTGTCCAAAGGTCTTTTTCTGCAGCTGAACCTCTCTCATTGAAATTCGTAATGACCCGTTAAATGTTTCTCGTTAAATTAAGTTTGCACATTTTTTTTAATTTTTTATTTGCATTATGTACAGAACAAGACAGGGAACATACAAAAACTGTAAGACACTTCCATTTAGATCAATACAGAGTATGGATTTAGAAAGAAGAAGAAGAAGAAGAAGAAAAAAAAGGGTCAAGGGTCAAAACAATCACATAGCCAGTATACATGAAAGGAATTAAAATACTAAAAAAGTAAATATTTTGATAAAGAGAGACATAAGGTTTCAAACTTTATATTACGTTTTTTGAAATATTTGAAGCTCTGAAACATTTGAGTAAAATAACATAGAAATATATTAAAGGAGGGCTTACATTTTTTCCATTTACAAGTATATTAAGTTTGCACATTCTTCAATCTTCACCCAGATTCGGCAATTTCTCGTGACGTGAACTAATCGCTCTCGTGCGGATTGAGGTGATGTGCACGCGCATACGTAAGCGTAACCGGAACAGAGTCGTCATCAGCGCGCTGGGTTTGCTCAATATGGTAAGTGACAATCGCAAACCGTTTTAATTTATTTATACAAAAAAAACTTTCGGGTATTGTTGTTCTAAATAGAAAATTTCATTGGTATTAGAAATACAGAACACTCAAAATTTATATACGTTATTTTTATTCGTCAAAGTGTCGAGTATGTCGCTAAAAACACACTAGCCTGTTAGCTTTTATGCTAGTCAACGAACGTCAAGCAACTTTAATGTATGAAATACTGAGCATTAGGCTATTGTGTCGGTTAAATATTTCAAAATTGTATTAAATAATATGCCTTTTTGTGCATTTAAACGCTTATTTTTTTTATCTCGTTTTCTGAATTTTATAGACTATTTCACAAGATGTAAACAACACTGGTCCAGAATCACTTCCTGTTTCAGTTTTTTATCACTACATAAAAGCTGGGGTAAAATACAATCAACAGAACATATAAAACTGAATCAAAAAGTTAAACATCTTTAAGATGTTTTCTTTACATGTGAAATAAAGAAAACGGTTACAAACTGAAACAGGAAGTGCTTCTGGACCAGTGTTGTTTACATCTTGTGAAATGGTCAGAGCCCTTTCTCATGAAGAGTTTGACGTTATGTTTTCCTTTATTACTTTATTGGACACAACTCTCATTTTAAGGGGTTTATCAATGAATATCCTTTTCAATGCCCAGGGAACGACAAATATAGTTGACATACAATAAAACCCATTAAAGAATATACTATAAATGTCCATTTTGAATGTACCGAGTTATTAGAAATGTTAAGTTTTGTTATTACAGCTATTAGAAGTCACTATCAAGTACAGTGACTAAACACAGTTTAATTTGCTGTAATTACCAGTTTAGTGGCTTTTATCTGAAACAGATCAGCCTGTACTACAAAAATTAGTGTAGACTATCCTAAAACTGGGATAGTCTTTATCAAACTCTTCTAAGAGAGTACTGTAGGACTCCTCCTTAATAATAGCTCTGTTTTTCAGCTATGCAACTTGTGATTAAACACGTCTTTGTTTGACTTCTTTGTGATTTAATTACACTTCTCTCTGTTTCAGATGACACGCTTCTTTAGATCTCAAGAAGGATCGCGCCCATGAAGAAGTGATCTGACTTTCTGCCATGGATATCACTGGAAGATAAAAATGAAACTTGACTTCTGTTTAAAACAACAAATCATATGATCGATTTCCTCACACTCATCTACTAAGTAGTTATTTTTTTTGGCTATCTAGAATTTGTTTTTTAATATTACTACATCATCAAAACAATGGTGGACAACCGCTACGCCACCGCGCTGGTCATCGGCTCTGTGCTGAGCCTTCTTGCCACCGTCTATCTCTCTGTTGCAATGGGAACGCAGCACTGGTTCCAGTACCACAGTCAGCCGGCCAGCAACGACGTCAACAACGGCTCAGACCTGCAGACCCTGCGGCAGGACTTTGAGGGAGAAGACGTGGATGAGAGGAGCTACAGTGTTGCTTTGTTCCGGTTGAATGGCACGCTGGGTCTCTGGTGGCGCTGCATTCTGGTGCCCCGAAGCTCACCCTGGTTTAAAGAGCCTGGTGAGGAGAGGATGTTCAACTTTGTAATTTATGTTTATGTATTCATTATTTATTATTGGGTTAATAACTGATGCTAACTTCCTTTGGCTTTGTCTCCCTCCTGGCTCTCCGGATCCGTCTTTTCCAGATCCGATAATGGTGACTAAATGTCAGGCCTTTACTTTGCCCCAGCAGTGGGAATCCAAGTTCATATCTCCCGGAAATATTAACAGTGGAGAAGATCTGCTGCGTACATGTACGTCCTCCTAACTCAAAATATTCAATTTTAGATATGCACTAGTACTGTTTAAGAGTAGTTTGGAGTCTGTTGTAAATGTTTTTATATATATACAGATAGAAATTATAGTTTTATTCAGCAAGGATGCAATAAGAAATGTTTATTATTGAGCATCAAATCAGCAGATATCTGAAAGATCATGTGACAATGAAGACTGCTGAAAACTCTGCTTTGATCACAGGAATAAATTACATTTTACAATATATTCACATAGTAAAGTTATTTTAAATTGTAATACTATTTCACATTATTACTGTTTTTACAATTTTTTTGGATCAAATACAGCCTAGGAGAGCAGAAGAGACTGAATTCAAAAGCCTAAAATAATCTTACCAAAACCAAACTTTTGAATGGTTGATCTATCTTTCTGTCCGTCCGTCTATCTGTAAAACTCTTATATACAGTGTTTGTTTCAACCAGCATCAGCGAGTGGTTTTGTAATTTGCGTTGTCATTATGTTCTGAAATCCTTCAGATGTTTGTGTTGTGTGTGTGTGTGTGTCCTCAGACCTGTGGAAGTGTCAGTTCCTGTTGCCGCTGATCTCTGTTGGACTGGTGTTTCTCGCGGCATTGATCGGAGTGTGTGCCTGTCTTTGCCGCAGTGTCACTCCCACCCTGTTCGTAGGGATCCTGCATCTGCTTGCCGGTAAGACAGCTGTACATTAGGGTTGTAACGATACCCTCATGTCACGATTCGATACATATCACGATACTGAAATCACGATACGATATTATTGCGATACTCCAAGACATATGATTAAAGGTTAACAAAAAATGTACTGTTGATTTAAAATGCTAAATTTGTAGGGGTGTTACGATACACTCATGTCACGATTCGTTACATATCACGATACTGAACTCACGATACGATATTTTGCGATACTCCAAGACATATGATTAAAGGTTAACAAAAAATGTACTGTTGATTTAAAATGCTAAATTTGTAGGGGTGTTACGATACACTCATGTCACGATTCGATACATATCACGATACTGAACTCACGATACGATATTTTGCGATACTCCAAGACAAATGATTAAAGGTTAACAAAAAATGTACTGTTGATTTAAAATGCTAAATTTGTAGGGGTGTTACGATACACTCATGTCACGATTCGATACATATCACGATACTGAACTCACGATACGATATTTTGCGATACTCAAAGACATATGATTAAAGGTTAACAAAAAATGTACTGTTGATTTAAAATGCTAAATTTGTAGGGGTGTTACGATACACTCATGTCACGATTCGATACATATCACGATACTGAACTCACGATACGATATTTTGCGATACTCCAAGACAAATGATTAAAGGTTAACAAAAAATGTACTGTTGATTTAAAATGCTAAATTTGTAGGGGTGTTACGATACACTCATGTCACGATTCGATACATATCACGATACTGAACTCACGATACGATATTTTGCGATACTCCAAGACAAATGATTAAAGGTTAACAAAAAATGTACTGTTGATTTAAAATGCTAAATTTGTAGGGGTGTTACGATACACTCATGTCACGATTCGATACATATCACGATACTGAACTCACGATACGATATTATTGCGATACTCCAAGACATATGATTAAAGGTTAACAAAAAATGTACTGTTGATTTAAAATGCTAAATTTGTAGGGGTGTTACGATACACTCATGTCACGATTCGATACATATCACGATACTGAGCTCACGATACGATATTATTGCGATACTCCAAGACATATGATTAAAGATTAACAAAAAATGTATTGTTGATTAAATTGCTAACTTTGATATTACATTGTGGGTTTAAATGAATAGGCTTGGACATGGTTCTTGTAACCCAAGGACAATGGAGACACCAGAATAACAATATTCATGCTTCTGAAGCAGAAATTTCGGAGTTATTGTAGATAAATATGCTTGCACGCTTTCACTGACTAGACATATTTAAAATAATGTCGGTCACTTTTTACTGGTAACATCAGACGTTTGGCATTATCGGGACCCACAAATATTCCCCCATTGCATTATTATAGAAAACTATCGTGGATAGTCTCCCCAAAATAAAAATTGAAAAATAAAAATAAAAATTTTGGGGAGACTATCCACGATGCAGATTGTCACTATTCATGCGATATATGTATTGCGATATATTGTGGCACGATATATTGTTACACCCCTACTGTACATTATGGAAGAATGATAATAATAACAATCACAGCTATTTCCAGAGCTCCCCGACAAAGAAAGCATTACATTTAAACGTTTATTTTGCTCCCAGGCCTGTGTACTGTGGCCACGGTATGCTGTTTCCTCGCGGGCGTGCATCTGCTCCATAATATATCAGAGCTTCCCGAGGGTATGGACTACTCTCCGGGCTGGTCCCTGTTTTTGGCCCTGATCTCGTCTCCGCTGCAGATCATGGCTGCTGCGCTCTTCATATGGGCTGCGAGGAGTCACCGCCAACACTACACTCGAATGACAGCCTACAGGGTTGCCTAGGCAACAGTGTACTAACTGTAGAGTTGCCGAAGCGATTGCTTCAGCAGCTGCTTTTACCACTAACCTAGTAGCTGTTATTTACAAAAGTTATGAAGGAAACGGTCTGATCACACCACCCAAAGTTAGTAGGTTAAACCAGCGCCGTCCACTCATAGCACTCTCCTGTGAATACTTGCATCTCTTGAAGGATCTTCCTACTATATAACTGCCTTTTTAACCACTCTGTTGACATCTTTGCTGTTTGAGAGGAGAAACTAAACCTATAATAATCAAGTCACACTCCAGTAGTTCTTCAGGGCTTCATCATTTATTTAGATGCATTTAACCTGTTGACTAAACTTATTTAGATGTGGTAGTTTCGTTTCCTCTGTGTTTTAAAAAAACACCACCGCCTGTTTTTGTAGCTATTTTAGCACTGTCCAATCCCAAGATGCACTATGGTTTTTGCCTTGGCCTTGGCCTGAAAGACTGAATGTTTGCATCTGTCATTATTACCACTCGAGCCTTTTGTGTTTTCCTGAACATTCGTTGTGCTTATTTATTGCTTTGTTTCTTGTGCTTTACATTGGTTAAACTGTTTACCATTTAGTCTCTCTTTGAGAATGTATTACATTATGAATTTTATACTTGTTTGGTAACTTTGTTTAGAATCCAATTATGTTTTGTGATGGTTCAGGTAGCCATTTAAAACCATCTCAGCTGTGGTTTATATTGTTATTTATACTTTATTTGAAACGTTAATTTACTCAACACGGTTCGCCTCAGTTTAACAAAATCCCTAGGCAATTTTTGGCATATAAAGCCAAAAATTCAGTAGCACCTCATTGCAGTACACGAGATCCAGGGGGCGGAGTTGGATCCAGATCTGAGGGGTGGAGTTGGATAGGTTTAGGGGTGGGTTTAGGGATCAGGGGGTGGAGCTGGTAGGTTTAGGGATCTAGGGGTGGGGCTGGGTAGGTTTAGGGGTGGGTTTAGGGATCAGGGGGTGGAGCTGGGTGGATTTAGGGATCGGGGGTGGAGCTGGGTAGGTTTTGGGGTGGGTTTATGGATCAAGGGGTGGAGATGGGTTGGTTTAGGTGGACGTAAGGTGGGAGGAGTTGGATCTGGATCCGACTCCTCCCTGTGGATTTCATGTTCTGCAGTGAGGACCATCTCCAAAAATTAGCAAACGAACCTCAAATGAAATTATGGTTAAGGTAGCATTTGAAGTTTGTGTATATCATGCACAGCTGCATATAAAAGACTGTTGATGTCTTTCGGTCAGTTGTAAAATTTACCCAAGATTTCACTAGGATCATATTGTAAAACGATATGGGAAAAATCACAGTGTACATCCAGCTCCAGTTGATTTCATCGTGCCACAACATTTATTCTCTGTTGTAATAATTTGAGATCGTGTTCTGTTTTTGTCTTTTTATTCCAAGCCTGTGAGAGGCTTGGTTTTTTCAAAGCATTCAGGTGAGAGCAGCAGCATATGAGCAATACAGTCAAGAGGATACCTCACACTCCACAGCCCAATGTGACACAATCATGACGGTGTCTCAATTACTTCAGATGGTTTTGCCTTTTTTATACAGTTTTGTAAGCATTCCTGATAAATGAACATTTTGCTGGTCACAATAAATATCTTTTCATCCAAAATATTGTTGTTCATTATTTTAGCAGTAGATCAAAATGAGCCATTGATTGTCATATAAAGTTATTGTACCAAGTGTATACCTGAGTTATAAGTGACTGAAGATTTTTAAATCATTTCAGTGACATTCTGTCATTCATTTCACAGTAAAATCATCTGATTGATGGTGGATGGTTTGGGAATCATACCGAATAATATATTTACTATATTTTTAAATACAATTATATATTTAATTTATTTTCTTCTTCAGTCTTTCTTCACTTGCACCGTTGGAATCGTCAGCTTCAACTTTTTTGCCATGTGAAAAGCGATTCCCTTTTCGTAGTAGGCACACTCATTGATAAAGAAAGGGTGAAGGGACTCTTCTTCCTCATACTTCACAGTTTCTCCAGAAAATGACAAAAACAAAGGGTCACCCCGCTTGAGGAGACAGAAGTCCCTGTCCTAGATAAAAAAAGATCATGAAAAAAACTATTCAGATTTTTGGTTGTGTTGCTCAAATATGTTATGTTTTATCCTAAATCAAAAGAAAATACATTTTATTTTGCCCAAAGACAAATGTTTTTTAGTCCATTAAGAATATTTAAATTGTGATAGTCTGTAATTTACAAAGTATGTTTTTTATATAGACATCATCATATAAAGGAGTAGTTCACTTTTAAAAAAAACTTTTGCTGATAATTTTCTCACCCCCATATCATGCAAGATGTCCATGTCTTTCTTTGTTCAGTCGAAAAGAAATTAAGGTTTTTGATGAAAACATTCCAGCATTTTTCTCCATATAATGGACTTCAATGGGAACCAAACGGTTCAAGGTCCAAAAGACAGTTTCAATGCAAACTGTTCAAAGGGCTTTAAATGATTCCAGATGATGAATAAGGGTCTTATCAAGCGAAATGATCACTCATTTAAAACATAAATAAAAAAGTTTAAGATTTATAAGCTCAAATGCTCGTCTTGCTCTGTTCTGTGATGCACGTTCATGACTCTCCTGTTTGAACTCGTACATCAAAATGAACGAATCTTTTTTTCGAGTCAGTTCATTCATTTCGTTGTTGAATGAACCAAATGACTCAAAAAAAAGATTAGTTCTTTTTCGTCCCTTTGAACAGTTTGCAATTTGCACTGAAACTGTCTTTTGGACCTTGTACCGTTTGGGTCCCACTGAGGTCCATTATATGGAGAAAAATCCTGCAATGTTTTCGTCAAAAACCTTATTTTTTTTTTCGACTGAAGAAAGACATGAACATCTTGGATGACATGGGGGTGAGTAAAAGATCAGCATACGTTGAACTACTCTTTTAAATTTTACTCATTTTATATAATTCCCATAAATATATTGCAATACAATCAGATTGGAAAAAAGGCTGTACAACAAATTCTACAATTATGAATTAAAATTTTACCATTAATACATTTTTTTTTCATTATCACGATGAGATTTTCTTTCTTCATCAAAGTAAGAAAAATGGGGCCCTGAAATATGCTTAAGTTTCTTATGACCTGAACATTTTTGCTGATTCTGTGTGTAAATATAATAAACAGCAGAACGATCGGCACCTGCAGCTGAGGATGAATAGCAGCCGTGAGAGTCCGAGTCTCGGGATCTCTGGGATAATCAATACTTTTGATAAACTTGAAGGCTTCCATATCCCCGCCTTCAAATACTGTTCCTGAAAGCAAAATAAAACACACTCACTTCTATAATAGTGCAGAAAATACATAAGTAAGTGAGCCACATTTGGTTAGCTCTTACCTGAGTTGAACTTGTGGATCCAGTCTATTGTCATGTCGACGGCCTCTTTCATAATCAAATAGATGTCAGCCCTGACGACACCGTGTGGCTGCGGCCCGACCTCTATGGCTGCAGAAACACAGGTCATGATTATTGTCATCCGAGCGTGCGTTTGCGTATGAGTATTCGAAGGAGATTATCACCATCACTTACAAAAGCCATGCTTGGAGACAGACTCCAAGGAATATGCATCACTAATCGGGACATCCATTACCAGAACTCTCACAGGCACTTTGGTTATCTTAGTCTTAAACGTGTAGATGACAACACACAACATCAAAACACACATTCACAGACACAAAACAAAACCTAGTCTACTCATGGAATTTAAATTGGCACATAAACAAAAATCCAGGTCTGTGGTTCTTAACTGGTTTTACTTCAAGACAAAGATTTTACATTTACAATTATTATTATTATTTTGCTATGCATTATTATACAGTTAGTTTGCTTTCCTCATAGTTTTCCCCCTACTCACAACAACAGCCCACCAGCTGAGATCCCCTGACCTGGTTAACAGAGTTTATTCAAGCACACTTGTGTTGTGATGCTCTTGCCTGTAAGTATTTGCAGATGTGCATGGTCGCCCAGTCACTGGTTGTGTAATGGATGAGTGTGAGGCCCATGTTAGATGTGGTGTTATGGAGGTCACAGATCATGTCTATTGCATCTGCAGATCCTTTCAGTCCCAGCAGATTGTTCAGTTCCTGAGCGCGTCGGACTTCATATGGGCTGCTGTCTGTCAGTGAACTTCAAGATAAAGAGGACAGATTTACATGCACAATGCAATATAGACTATTTACTTGCTTTGCAATTAGGCCTGGAAGCCTTAATGTTATTTATTTATAATGAATATCATATTTTCATAACCTGTGAAACACCTTGGTCAACTTTGGTTGTTTTAAGTGTGCTATATATAAATAAAATTTGATTGATTGTTCGTTAACTCAAACAGACACGTTTATTAACTTATTTTAAAATGTAAAGGTTATAGAGCTGTGTATCAGTCGTAATAATCTTTCTTTAATTTAATTGGTCATGGCTAAAATTCTGCCTGACAACCGCGCTGATTGGTAGAAAATTTCCCAACGGTCAAGTCTGACGACAACAAACAAACTCATCGTCGTGATTCGTGAATGAGTATCACCCTGGGGCCGAGGATAACGTTTCAATGGTAGGTAAACGTTGTAAAATACGCATAGCCAACATTTTTTTAATCGACTAAACGTTTTATTCTAATGTTATTAGCCAGGAATCACGTTTGAGTTAATAGGTTTCTGTACGTTAATGACATCGGAGCGCGAGTAAGATTTCTCGGTCAAACCATGCCAATTTATCACAAATTAATATACTTTTATTTAATGTAGATAATAATATTTTATTCAATATACAACATTTTATTCAAGTTCAGCTTTGAAATGTTTGGGATAAACGTATTAAAGTTGATGTGAAGCTTTTTTTTTTTAATTATTTTTATCGAATCGTATAGCGAATATATATGCTGCAGTCTCTCAACTCACCTCAGCGTGGCTGTGCGAAAGCAGCGGTTCATATCCGTGTCAATATATCTTCTGCACTCTTTCACAGCCCGCGGGTTTGACAGCAGAGTTTTCACAGGAATCGGCCACACACTGTCGCCCTTCTCCTTCCGCTGTCTCTCCATCTCCTGCACCAGATACACACCTGACAGCTCATTGCCATGAGTCCCACCACATACGGCCATGCGACCCAGTGCTGGCAGGAACACCGATGCCATCTACAACACAAAAGTGAGTTGAGTATTCAAATGCCACCACAAGAGAAAGCGGTGTGTCCTTTATAAGTTGAGTTCTATGGCTAACACAAATATGACTTCCATTATAAGAGCAGTGCAATTACTTGAAACCTGTTCTTTGTTTTTACAAACGAAAGGAGACAAAACTTTCTGTGCCACAACTGCAGTCCATAGAGCTTAACCTGTACTGAAACCTATGGCTATTGTGATTCAAACTGACAATATGATGTCATTATGTTGTTGATGATTTGTAGTTGTAGATCATCTTTGGGGAAGAGAAAGCATGGCAAGTCACACATTGACTATTTTGCATGGTTGGCACAAAAGAATACTGAAAATTAATCAGAACAGAAAAAAGTCGTAAACAATTATTAACTGAAAATTCAGAAAAACAGGGTTAATGTTAATCAAACGAGTAGGGCATTGTTACAATTGTTAACTAGAACTATAACTAAAGCCACAAAGAATGTGTTACTTGAATCAAAATAAATGCTTACTTTTCACTTCGACCATTTGAGCTTATAAAACTTAAACTTTGTTATTATTTTTTTTTAAAATGAGCGATCGTTTCACTTGATAAGACCTTTATTCATCGTCTGGAATCGTTTAAAGCCCTTTGAACAGTTTGCACTGAAACTGTCTTTTGGATCTTGAACCATTTGATTCCCATTTAAGTCCATTATATGGAGAAAAATCCTGAAACGTTTTCATCAAAAACCTTCATTTCTTTTCGACTGAAGAAAGAAAGACATGGACATCTTGGATGACATGAGGGTGAGTAAATTAGCAAAAGTTTTTTGTTTTTTTTTAAAGTGAACTACTCCTTTAACTGAAATAAAATATTAAAAATACTTATTTTATTTAAGCAAGTTGCCAAGGCGAAATTTCTTATTTTGGTTTAGTTAAACTTGAAATATTATTAAAATGAAAATTATTAGAGACAATATATAAAAGAAATAATTTAAAAAAAGTGTTAATGGAAAATGTTCCCTTTTATGGATAAATCCAAAAAAAATTCCACATGGAGTTGTGGAGGAAAAACGTATCTGATAAACGGAGACAAAAGACGTGTCACTGCTTTCTTTAGTAGAAAGTTTGAATGTCTTTGATCACATTACTTCAATCAGCAAGAATCTTTCCTAGAATTACATTTAAAATGTCTTTTTTTTGTTACTAATAAAATTACTGGCCAACTATCAGTTAACTATATTTATTACGCCAACGTTTAATCAATGTGTGTATACCTTTAAGAATGGGATGGTATTGGTTGGTATTGGTATTGGTATTAGTTCATTAAACTCATTGCTAGAGGGAGTTTAGCTGTTTCCATTCAGAATGAAGTATTCTGTTGCTCGGTCAACAATGTACATTTATTGAAGCTCATTACGATCTGTCTCACAATCTACAACAACATGCAACATATCTAAGCAAAAGCTGCAGAGACGAAAGGAAAACCTCCTACCTTTATTTTTAAGGCAGAGGTATGTTGTTTCAGTGCTTCTTCCAAGTGCTTTCTCTCTAATCGTCTTACTGAGTGAAGTTGCATAAGGCATCGGAGACCTTTGGACACATACGGTGAGGTGTGACGGCATGCCCGTTGACACACATTTAGCAAGTACTGGCCTAATCTAGCTGCAGGGGATGCACCTACACACACACAGTTTAAGACATTCTTCCACATTTGCTCATAAAACAGTAAAGTAACATATAAAGCCATTATTTACCTCCTCCTCCTCTGCCTCGCCTTCAGTCACCAGCCTTGGATCATCTTTCACACATGATGTCCCAGCAACTCTTTAGCCCTGGCCATGAATCTCCAGCATGAAGCCAGTGTTTCGCTGACTCATGCATGCGTTAAAAAGAGAGTGTGTGGAGGAAAAGCAAGAGGGGGAGGAGAAACATGACAACTGAGAGGACTGAAGATCTTACAGATTATTACCGAAACATTACGACTGTGCATAATGACAGAGAAAGGTGGGGAAGCGTTTCACACCGAACCAGTATTTCCTGCCAGAGCTTCCTCTAACTTTCCTCAGGACATGAACAGCTGCTGTGTGTTAGAAAATGACATGGCCAATATCTAATCCAAAATGAACACAGTAAGAGCAATAGAAATCAACAAATGCACAGAAGTGTACGAAGTATATAAACTCTTGTCCAAAATCGTCTTAACTGCAATTTCAGTTTCCACGGGACTTAACATTGTCAGGGGCATTTACTCTAGATTGTGACCTCACTTTGCAGGCACGATAGCAGCGAGCAAGTTGCTTTCAGTTCATTCCAATGGAAGTTTAGTTTGTGAGGGTGAAGGTCAACTTCCTTGAATGAATTGATAACGCTCGCTCTGCTCCGCGCCAGTGTGCACGCACCGTCAAACAGTAACAAACATGGCGACGGCAAGCGTGAAGATGTTGACGTTGACTCATTCAAATCGGAGGTGTGGTGGCATTTTGACTTTGAATTACTTTGAATTTTGATTAATAATCACCACTGTGAGAAGCTCCAGTCACCACCATCTGCATGTAAATAGATGCAGAATCCACACTGACCGGCGAATATACATCCCCACTCGCGGCGACGAGTGCGAGATCCATGCAAATCACTAGGTGCATCTGAGGCTGTTTGTTTTCTTGCGTATAGTAAATGCATGCCAGGCTCTGCCTCATCAAGACAAAGACCAGCATCAGGAAGTATTCTGCAGACTGAAGGAGAAAGCTGTGCTATATCTTTTTCTAAATGTGTACATGGATTCTGTTTTTAAAATGATTTGATTAATATGGCATATGTCTCTAATTGTGTTCTGTTTTTCTAACTCTTGCAAGTCTAATGATAGAAATTATAAGAAATAATTGTAAAATATTTAATTTATAACAATGTGAAACCATGTCACTGTTGTACTTAAATTTAACTTAGTCTTTGCCTTTATTTGTTATAATTCTGATGATTATGGCTTACATCTTATGAAAACCTCAAATTCAAATTCAAATTTACAATATTGTGGACGACCGTTAAAAAAATTAAACATGCTAGTCTTTTTGACGTGATGTCGTGAAGCATCGCAGACGCGACGTAGGTTGTCGCCCACTATGACGCACTATACGAGATGATACGATCGAATCTTGCGTCCCGACTCCCGTTGTCGTTTACGAATCCCCACGACACCCTACGTCAAACGGATCGCGCCAAAATCACAATATCGCCAAAATCGGGCTAAAAAAATCAATAAATGCCTCACTTCTTTATGGTACTTTCCCAAACTCTTACAAAAAAGACCAATCCGGATAACACCATATTGAGCAACTACAGACCAATCTCAAAATCTTCCTTTCTTAGGCAAGATCATTGAAAAAGTTGTTTTCAATCAGCTGAACAAATTCTTAGTACTCGGACGATTTTCAATCTGGTTTCCGACCGCATCACAGCACACAGATAGTCATAAAGACAATAAATGATATTCGCCTAAATAGCGATACAGGTAAAACATCAATTCTGGTACTACTCGACCTCAGTGCTGCATTTGACACTGTCGATTTAAAAATACCCCGGAAATTAAAGATGTGAGATTGCAGAGTGCTTGAATGAAATCAGGTAGTCCTTTGTGGTTTGGATGTCCTCTTGTTGAAGCCTGAGATCTTTAAACTAGCTGTGTGCACAAATGGATGCAATCAGTGGTAGAAGCAATCTCTGTTCTGAAGAGTTTAAACCATGTGAAACCATGCCGAGAGCTTCAAAAAAAGAGTGCTGTGAAGACAGAGACGGTACTGGTGACATGTTGTGGAGTTTCAGTCGAGACACACAGGATTCATCTCATTAAACACAGCCCTTTTAAAGCTCTTCACTGAGCACCATGTGGCAATTTTCTCCATTCGTTCTCCGTCATTGTGTTTCCAACCTGTGGATCTCAAATGAAAATTTCCTTCAGAAACCAGATTGAATGTCAGACAAAGTGGCGACCAATACGAAGATGGGATTAAGACTGATTTCTATTAAATCGATAGTAACAATTTCTTTCAATTAATTTCCATGACTCACATGACTTTATAGTGTGTCTTGAAATCTGATAAATCACGACCCGTGTCCAGCAGTACCAAATAATAGTGCAGTGAACATAGGGCTGATTAGGACACCATGATTTAAAGAAGCTGAATTTGAAATGCCCAATAATTTTTAATGACCACACAGAGTCAGTTTAGGGAAGGACAGTGCATTTTAATAGTAGCCTATAATGTCTTGTTAACTATAGCTTTTGATTCATTAAAATTGATGCACGCCTCCTGCTGGCCTCAGCAACACCTCTTCCAGCAGCAACAGGAGGTCTCACTGCAGGATCATATGGCAGAAGTGAAAATTAAGATGTTTTCTTTAAAATTGCAATTAAAATTCATGATTTCACGCAACTTGTCCCTCTAAGTATCTGGTAGTTGCCACCAACTGGCAAATTAATTTGCACTAAAATACAGTTGAGTTTAATTGGATGCTCATAATTGTGCTACAATATGCAGGATTTTTGCAGTAAAATATCCTAAAACCACTAGGCTAATGTTATATATTTTATTTAGTTGATTACTTACAATATCCCAGATGTTTTCAACAATTTGTAAATCGTGAGAAAATCGCGATTTTTAACCAAGGAAACGGGGCGTGTGAGCAGGAGTGAGGAGTTGCCAGTCAATGACGTCATATCCGCGTTACCCCCGGTTTCCGCCAGGTTTGACGACAGATGTTGACAACCGGGTTATGCCCGTTATGCCTAGCAGGACGCTCACGCTGTTGTTGTTTTGTTCAAACGTTATGGACCATGGCAAGCAGACTTTGAGACAAAATGAGGACTAAAACGAAGATCAACATCTTTCGAGAAGCCGAGAGCACGTCCGCGACTAACTTCGACTTAGAGACGCGAGTGTTGCAGGTTAACGTTACTTTATTAAACAGGTGAGCAAATGTTGAGCATGGTGAGCAAACTAATCAATGTTATTTAACGTTAGTTCAACATGATGAAAAGTTAGAATATGATCTGTATGTTATTCTCTAATGTTAGTCTAGCTTAGTCTCATAGATACAGCCAACAAACAACTCACGGTTACTAACATTCAACACACTCAAATGCCGTTTAGTGTGATGGTGTAACTTATAGAGCAAGTGAAAGCGCTGCGTTACCTCAAGATTAATTCCTCTATTAAACTGACCCATGTGAGCATTAATCCAGCATTGTGTGTGGTTTGGTAGAATGATGTGTCCTTATTCCTTTATATCCGCGGGACTCGCGTTGCGTGTGGCGCTGGTTTACGTCTAGCAATCGTGCCCTGGTTCACACCGCAGTCCAGTTAAAAACATCACCGTATTTACTCATCCATAAAAGATCCATCAGCTTGACGACAAGATCCATAATTCCGCTTAATGCGGAATATACGTCATTAATATACGCCTTTGTTATTGTAAGAGGTTAGCGACCCCTGGTGGCGAAAAAATCTTGCATATTGTACCTTTAATGAGAACAATTATCATACTTTCAATCTTACTTTGTTTTTGTTTTTTTGGATCTACTATAGTACTAACTATATATGTGGCTGTCCACATTTCTTCATCTTAAAAAGCTTTTATTTGGCAGCGCAACATGACATCATGACTTTTGCGTAATCATATACGCCACTTTCGAGTCAAGTGGCGTGTTATCTCTACACATTTTGAGCTATCCGCGTGTATGCGTGTATGTCTACGCCATTAATGTCCGAGTAATTCGGAAACGAAGTCTGTAAACGAAGTCTGTACACGCCGTCAAATGTCTGCGCGAAACGAAGCAAAATGTAGATCTACATCTGGGGAGCGATCTTTTTTTTTCCTAGGATGGTAAGGGAACGGTCATAAATGCTATCAACCCCAGTGACGGGTAGGTTTAGGGACGGGGTTGAGGTAAGTCATATATTTATATATACAGTATTAACGTTAAGTCAACGGCGTTCATAAACACGCTGAAAAGCGATTATGCGTGATGATAGCACACCAAAAATGGAAATACGAATTGGCGTGTCATACACACGCTACTTCATGAGATCAGTCTGGGCAGCTTGTCTTTTGTGGACAACAGCAGGTTTATTAGTGCTTTTCATTACATTTTTGGAAAGATGGTTGGCGCATATTGCGTTCCCAAATGCACATTATAGTCACACAAACTCAAGATGAGTTCATGCGGAGCAGCATTTGAGACACTGGAAACAACAGATTGTGTTCTCCTGGTGTGGGACGCCACTCGTCACTCTGAAACATGCGGCACATACATCTATTCGATTAAATTTCAGCCTTCGCAATTTGATAGGATTCCCCCGTCAGAGTCCATTCGCAAAAACAATCTCGCCCTAACGCACAGCCACACACTTGCATTGTGCCACAAGTCATTATTCCCCCTTGTGAAGTAGAGGAAGCAACTGTTGATCTGATTCATTAAGTGTGCTTCAATCAGAGTTTAATCCCTTTTAATTGGAAAAGCTTCTCCCCAGGCACTGACAGAGAGTGTGAAAGCTGGACTCCTCCGACAGGCGTCAGTGGAGGTTGCCAGATCTGCATAAAAGGGCAGCTTCTTCCCGGAGAGCTCAAACACCTGCGGAAGCCTCAAAGGATTAATGAAATGGTCGAAGATGAAAGGTACAAAACCACCTGAACCCTGGGTGTGTGGCGGGATGCACAACATGGCCTTTCTATGGTTAGAACACACACAGACAAATGATTGTAAACACACGTGCACAAACATCCATGCGCACTTATAGGGAAACAGTGAGAGTATGCACTTATGACAAAGGATGACCGTCAAACTTCAAAACAGACACAAAAAAATCATCATAAAAGAACTCCATATCATGCACAATATTCCTCTCCTCCTCTTCTTATCAATCAGTTCCTCGCACAAAGCCATCATATTGTTTATTTTATGTTTCAAAAATGATCTTGACAGACCTGTTCTTGGATGGAAAAGAGAATATTCATAAACAATGGCAGAATATTTATCAAGTTTGAAAATGATATGCAAATGTCGCAAGATGTTCTTCTCGCACTAATTTCTTTTTTAATAAAGAAAATTGTAACTGTACTTGTTCCCTTTTATGGCAGTCAGTTTAACATGATTTGTAGTTGGACCAATCTGGTCATTAGATTTGTTTGAATGATATCTATATATAAAGAAAGCAGCTTTCAAATTTTGTTTTTCTTAAATTGTAGTTAACAAATATAAATGTACTATATCTTGTGTAGATTCGCTGCTGAGGTGCCTCATTTTGTTCAAATGTCATAGCCTACTTTTGATTCATTTTGGAGAGCTGTTGCATCACAAACCTGCACAGGCTGAGGCTATAAAGCATTTATCAGTTCCAAATCTACTAAAACTATGAGCTTCACTTGAGCAACATGTGGCAGGAGCAGCAGCATCTCCAGACGTCTGTCATATGCGCGTCACCGCTATTTTGGACACTTTGGATGGAGAGCACGAGGACGCGCCAGACCTATTCTTGATTCCACAGAGGATTAAATATAATCTCAGACAAAAAGTCTAACTGATTAAGAAGGATATCGCATTAAGTTGATCATGGCTGGTCTTCAGAGTGGCTCAAACGTAACGCGTAATTTCACGAATCAGTTCGTGCAGCCGGCGTGGCGTGTCGCGGTGTGGTCGGTCGCGTACAGCTCCGTGCTCGCGGTCGCCGTGTTCGGGAACATCATCGTTATATGGATCATTCTGGCCCATAAACGGATGCGCACCGTTACCAACTATTTCTTGCTCAACCTGGCGTTCTCCGACGCCTCGATGGCCGCCTTCAACACGCTCATCAACTTCATTTACGCCACGCACGGAGAGTGGTACTTTGGAGAGGTGTACTGCAAGTTCCACAACTTCTTTCCCGTGACCGCCGTGTTTGCCAGCATTTACTCCATGACTGCGATTGCAGTCGACAGGTAATACTGTTTATGATCAATTATAAGTTATAACATTATAATCAGGGGTTCATCGTTCACACAAACGTTAAGCTGAGGTAATTGAATCAGGGTTCTCGTGGAAATTGTGATTTCTAGAAGACAATGAAATTATAGAATCTTTCAAATTTGATAGAAATGACATCGTAAATTGTCTAGTGGGGTTTTCCAAGGTAGAAGAACCATTTTTGGTTCCATAAAGAACATTTCAGTGAACAGTTCTTAAAAGAACCTTTTTTCCCCCCAGAACATTTCAATATTCTAAAGAATACGTTTTTCCAATATGAATCTTTTGTGGAATGTAAATATTCAGCCGATCTCATGAAAGTTCGTGTCTATGGCACGAATGTCATTTCTCGTGGCATTTATACGCCAAAAACAGTTTTTGCGTGTATTTGGCACGCGATTTTCGCGTACATATGATACGCACTTTTTTGCGTATAATACGCACGAACTCCCCACCCCCCTCCCCCCTAAACCTAACCCAGGGTTTTTTAGTGCGTACCATATACACGAAAAAAACACTTTTGGCGTATAAATGCCACGAGAAATGACACTCGTGGTATAGATACGCATCTTCATGAGACTGTGTTGAAATATTCGGTTCTTCATGCACATTTTCCATTCTGCTCTTTCTATGTTTAATCAGGTCTCTTCTATAGCATTCTGTTGAAAATATCAAAAAAAAATTAATTGGAGAACTATTGAATCCAGGTCCAGTCAATCTGTACAAAAATTCTAATTGAATTTATACAATGGAATTAGAAATTAAAAATGCGTGTGGGAGAGAAATTGAGATGATTTTACGATTGTAACAAAAATTGGCTTAAAATGCTCTTAAAATTCATAAAGTAAGATTTTTATTAGATAAAATTATTTTGCAAATCTCAGCATTATTTATTATAGAAATAATCAATATGTCGTTTATGAGACCCTTTTTTTAGATGTTTGGTATTTTGTATGAATATAAAAAAGGTATAAACCTTCCTCTGTAAAATGGTTCACAAAATTGCAAATTCGTTACATGTCAAGTGCTATTTTGGCAAGTATACAATGATTGGATATTTAACTCAACCTATCTGGCCCATGCATTTCACCTGACATCAGTCTGCTTTTTGTAAGTATTTTCTTTTAAAGGAATTAATTTCAAGTAATCATTAAAGACTAGAAAAGTCAGGGGAAGAAGGTATGACCACCAGCGCAGGCTTCTTTCTTCCTCTTCCTTCCTCTTCCACCTGTTCATTTACAGAAATATACAGAGCTCAGCTGATACAATAATGTAACCTTGTGCAATCAACATTCATAGCATCCAGTTAGTCATGAATGCATCTAATGAGATGAGATCTTTGATAATGATCTGCATTAGAGCATTGGGGGGCTTTTCCTTCATTAAAAGCTTACAAGCTCAGTCTGTGGCTGTGTGAGCCATGAGAACATCAGTTCATCCTAACTCTATGTAATCTTTCATCATGCGCGAGTGTTCATGTCCATATGCCTGCTCGCTTTTTCGTTCCCATTATCAAAAGGTTATCCTTTAGATAGGGTGGAATAATAATGCATTTCATTTCTCTATATGAATTAGCCATAAATGTCATCAACATACAAGACTATATTAATTATTGGGAATGCCACCTAATTTATGTATTTTCCATTATCTTTTCAAAATATTCGCTCATCGTGGAAGTGCTTTTTGATTGGAGAGAATGCTCTAATTTACTCATTAGGATAAGGTCAAGCATGAAGCAGGCTTATTATGCATTATTTTTTAGTCTATTGTAAGTTTAAAGTCATGAAATGGAAGTAGCACTAGACCTTTCTTAACTTTTTCTGACATTTATCCGAGTGAAACGGATTCTTGAAGAAAAAAATGTAGGGTGGGACATGACTTTGTCCATTTGGAAATTGATTGGATGGTAAAACGGCAATAAAAAAAATACGGCAATATTCCATAAATAATAAAAAATGTTAATTTTCATGGTGACTTTAGGGCAAGAAACCACAGGTGAATAGAGTAAAAAAAAAAACATTTAATGGATTTAACAGATATCACCATAATTTCCCAGTTGATTGCCTATAAGAATTGCAACAAGTTTTCTTCAAATCTTATGTTTCGAAATGCAAATGATGGATTATCTAAGTAAACATGCAGTCATTTGTGCAAATTGCCAAGACATAAATCTTGGTTAAAGCCAGGTTAAAAATTCTTGTCACTTTGTGTTGACATATTACATATTTATGGAAGCTTGTTTCCGCCACAGAATGAAAAATAAAAAAGGTAATAGCGACTTTTTATCTCACAATTTGGACTTTTTTTCTCACAATTGCAAGTTTACATCTCTCAATTCTGAATTGCGAGCAAATAAAGTCAGAATTGCGTAGTATAAAGTCACAATTGCGAGATATATAAAGTCAGATTTGCGTGATATAAAGTCACAATTGCGTGTTATAAAGTCCGAATTACGAGATATATAGTCAGAATTGCGTGATATAAAGTCGCAATTGCGTCTTATAAAGTCAGAATTGCGAGATATAGTCACAATTGCGTGTTATAAAGTCAGAATTGCGTGATATAAAGTCGCAATTGTGTGTTATGAAGTCAGAATTGCAAGATATAGTCACAATTGCATGTTATAAAGTCAGAATTGTGAGATATAAAGTCAGAAATGCATGATATAAAGTCAGAATTGTGACATTTAAACTATTCTGAAAGGGAAAAAAGTTAGTCTTTTTTTAACTCGCAATTGCGAGTTCATATCTCATAATTCTGAGAAAAGATGTCAGAATTTCGACATATAAACTCGCAATTATGTGTTATAAAGTCAGAATTGCGAATTGCAAACTCGCAATTGTGAAAAAAAGTCAGAATTCTGAAATAAAAAGTCGCACTTCTGTCTTTTTTTCTCAGAATTGCGACTTTATTTCACGCAATTCTGACTTTATATTTCGCAATTCTGACTTTATAACACGCAATTGCGTCTTTATTTCTCACAATTCTGACTTCATATCTCGCAATTGTGAGATAAAAAGTCGCAATTCTTTTTTTACATTTTTTTATTCAGTGGCAAAAACAAGCTTCCATACATATTTGCATATCTCTTTTCATTACTAAGGTTAGACGCCATCTTGAATTTAACACAGATGAAAACGAGGCTGTAAGGGATAGACGTACAGTAGGATGCACTGTACAAAGGTCCTAGATCACATCATTTTCACAACAATCAGAGAAAAAATCAGCATGTCTTAAGGAATAAAATGCTATATAAATCTAGCAAATGATATACGAACAAACCCCTTTGTAAAAATCCTTTGGAATATGGATAGGAATAAATCTGCTGCTCAAGTGGAGATTTCTGATTTTGGGAAACACGTTTAGTGATTGAAATGATGCAAATAAAAAAAGCTCAATAAAATAGACCAATGCATGAACAAACAATGCTTTTCTCTGTACAGGTACATGGCCATAATTCACCCTCTGAAGCCTCGTCTGTCGGCTACAGCCACTAAAGTGGTGATTGTCTGTATTTGGGCCTTGGCGGTGATTTTGGCTTTCCCGCTGTGTTTCTACTCCACCACGAGAACTATGCCTCGCAGAACCGTCTGCTACGTTGCCTGGCCGAGACCCGCTGAGGATTCGTTCATGTAAGACATTTATTTGTTCCAAATCAGTCACTAATAAGGTTGATTTCACTCAGGACTCTCGACCGCAAGATGATATTTTGGCCAAATGCCTGATTCCCTGATTGTAATTTCTGTACAGCAAGCACTTCTCAGGCTCTGCTTTCACTCCTCAAATATTGGTAGTGCTCTTTCTGGCTTTACGTTTCCTGCTATCTTTACACTAAGTGCCATCTGGCAGTGAGGCGAGAGAAACACTGAAGACCAAACACAGTGGCTAATAGGTGTGTGAGAAGCGTAAACAGTCATTCCAACTCCGAATCTAAATTTATTGTGTAAATATCCAACCCTGGGCATCAGGTACTTGGTTTTATCATTTGGCGAGCTCCATAAAAGCCGCTTGTTTTACACAACGGCTTCCTCTCCTCTCACCAGGTATCATATCATAGTGACGGTGCTGGTGTACATGCTGCCCCTAGTGGTGATGGGTATCACCTACACTATAGTCGGGGTGACACTCTGGGGAGGAGAGATTCCTGGAGATTCATCGGACAATTATGTCGGACAACTGCGTGCTAAAAGGAAGGTAAGAAGGTCTGAGTTTGGAACTGCATGCATTGTGGTAGAAGATCAAAACTGTATAGTTCCTCATTTACATCTTCCCTCATGCCTGTCCAAGCCTTTATTACTGTTTTCTTTTGAAGATTGTCTTCAAAGTGTTCGACTTAATATCTGCTGACACTTTATTTTGATGCTCACCCAACAGACATTCGACTGACTAGAAGTAACTTTGCAACTACACGTCAATTTATTTTACTAACCCGAATCACTACAGTCTACTTATACTGTAGCTGTAAAGTTACGTACACTGTAACATTAACGTAAAAGACGTTGCGGTAAAAATGCTACGGTGAAAAATTGTTAATTGGTTTACAGAAAGTTTATACTGTGAACAAAAGTGATAGATCTTAACCGTACATTTAATGCAATTTTACAGCATAATACCGTTTTTGGAAGTGAAAAATAACAAGTCATCGTATGATTTACTGTGAAAAACCATAAATTAAAGGAGTAGTTCACTTTAAAAAAAAACTTTTGCTGATAATTTACTCACCCCCATGTCATCCAAGATGTCCACGTCTTTCTTTCTTCAGTCGGGATTTTCTCCATATAATGGACTTCAATGGGAACCAAACGGATCAAGGTCCAAATGAGAGTTTCAGTGCGGCTTCAAAGGGCTTTAAACGACACCAGACGATGAATAAGGGTCTTATCTAGCGAAACGATCTGTCATTTAAAAAATAAATAACAAAGTTTAAGTTTTATAAGCACAAATGCTCGCCTTGCTCTGTTCTGTGATGAGCGTTTGTGACTCTCCTGTTCAAACGTTCATCAAAATGAACCAATCTTTTTTCGAGTCTTGGCTCAAATGGTCCTAGATGTCTGGTGTCGCCCTAAAGCCCTTTGAAGCTGCACTGAAACTCTCATTTGGACCTTGAACCGTTTGGTTCCCATTGAAGTCCATTATATGGAGAAAAATCCTGGAATGATTTCATCAAAAACCTTAATTTCTTTTCGACTGAAGAAAGAAAGACGTGGACATCTTGGATGACATGGGGGTGAGTAAATTATCAGCAAAAGTTTTTTTTAAAAAGTGAGCTACTCCTTTAACATTCCCACAATTCCCTGCGTGACACTTCACATTTGATGGGTTTTTTTTTTTGTTAAAATAACTGTTTCTTCCTAGTTTTTCTTATTTATTTCGAATCAGTAATGTATATTAGAATTGAATGTGACATATAATGTTGTTAAGTTAATATTTATTTCATTTTATAAATTTCACGTGTTACCATGATGGTGTTTAGTGTTTGAGCGAATGACACTGTGCAGCTTTAATAGATTTTTGTTACTTTTTTTTCTCAATTTGTGGTAAAGCTGCTTGTAATGAGCTTGGATTCATCATGTGATTCTCATCATGACCTATTGGTGGTTGTCAGTGTTTTACATTGGTACAAAACAGATATTAGTACTTCAAAAGGATGGTAAATGAACATTATATCAGGTAATAAAACTAAAACACCTATGTTGCTTTGCTTTTGACTTTTTGCTGCCATATTTTTTTACGGTAAAGTTATTATTATTTTTTTTTACAATGTAGGCCTATAGTTAGTAGAATGTGTAAAGTGTCACCAAAATGAGTCTTGAGTCTTTTCAAATCTTTCAAAGTGAAAGTATTCGTGATATCGGAGAGAACGTTTATGAACCGAATGATTTCTCTCTCGTATAATCTCTCTGTCCTCGGTAGGATTGTCAGAATGAGGTGACTAAAGGACAGTGTTTAAGAAATGAACCCATGCATTTGTAAATCATAGAAATTAATCTATGTATTTATTGTTACCTGTACTGAGGGTATCTCTCACTGTATTGTTATATCCATTTGAGATTTTTCGACAGATTAAGGTCATGTCTGGTTTATCTCTCCGGTTAGCTCTGAGCTTTTTGTGAGCCGACGCGTACAGACACACACTTGCACACAGGTCTCTCTCAGGGATGATTCTAGGGCAGTTCATCTCTTATTGTGCACAAATGGTTCCTATTAATGACTGTGATCATTTTATGTAATCCAGTACTTTTTTTTTTTTTTGATGCAGAGATTATGGAAACATTTCAAATATAACCATAGGATTACGCTGGATTAAAGCACTTGTTTACTCACCTTTACTCACAATAGCTTCCCAAACCCCATTCATTCCTGTGAAGAATGCTCTGATTGGTTCACAGGGTGTGTGAACTGTTTCTCAGACTCTTGATGGGGGGAAAAAAGTTTTAAATCTGCACAGATTATGAGCAATTTCTATATTTTTTCCAGTAATGGACAGTTTTTTTATTTAGTAATGCCTTAGCAACACCCTAGAAACCACCCAAAACACATTAGTGTACAACCAGTCGAAACACCCTGGAAATCTCTTGTGAACGCATGTACTGCCATTGCCGGAAGCCAGTCCTTGTAGTTCCTAAAGTTTCAAATATTGATATTTTTTCACACAAAAACCCATTGTTTCACTTGAGAAGGCATTTTTTTAACTCAAAATAAAGTGTAACCATTTTTTTTTTCATAATTGTTTTTGATCAACCAAGCTAAACTGCAGAAAGTGGATGCAAATGGGGAAAGTGACCTGAAGATGAAGACAGAATTTTCTAAATAAAGAACATAATCAACAGAAGATGCGACTCACATTTGCACTTATGATAAATGCATCAGTTTTTATGAAAACTACATCTAATCCAGGGTACTCTATATTTTTATTTTCCATTTCGCCGAATGTCATGAATTGTGAGAAAATCAGCATGATTCACAATGAGTAAAAACTGTATATCCTCCTGACAGGTCATGTTCACCTGCCCTCCTGAAAGACACTGTGCTTTCACACTGCTCATTTTCACACTGCTTATTCACTTCCCTTGAAACCTTAAAGGGACAATGTGTACTTTCTTATGTATTTTATTATATAAAATCAGTATTTTTATTCATAAATATGCCCTCAATGGTGTACAAATACCTCTGCCAATTATCTGACTCATCCTCGTAAACAAAGAATTTATTATCTTTATTAACTATTATCCATGTAGTTTCGCCATCTTGAATAACTATAATAGTAGAGAGAGACAAAAAATACCAGGCCAACGCGTTTCCACAATGCGTTTTCGTTCAGATCCAGCATGACGTGACTGAACGCAGCAGAAGCGGAGGAGCAGAGCAGTGAGAGAGTGAGAGGCACTTCACGGCCCCAGCAAGTTTAAACAAACCGATCTCATGGCAATTCGTACAAATTTTACGAGGTGGCTTATTAGTAACAATTCGTACGAGTAAGGTCGTACGAATTGTTACGAATTAGCCACCTCGTAAAATTTATACAATTTTTGCTAAATCGGACATATTTTACAAGTTGCCCAAATCATACGAACAAATCGTACAAATGACATACCCCTGACCCCGCCCCTAAACCTACCCATCACGTGGGTTTAAACAAATCGTACAATTAAAAGTTTGATTAAAAGGTGGCTAATTCGTATGAGTTCGTACGATTTTTGCTAAATCGTTCATATTTTACGAGTTGCCCAATTCGTATGAATTTGTATGAATGACCTACCACTGACCCCGCCCCTAAACCTAACCATCACGTGGCTTTAGACAAATCGTACAATTAAAAGTTTGATTAAAAGGTGGCTAATTCGTACGATTTTTGCTAAATCGTTCATATTTTACAAGTTGCCCAAATCATACGAATTCGTACGAATGACATACCCCTGACCCCGCCCCTAAACCTACCCATCACGTGGGTTTAAACAAATCGTACAATTAAAAGTTTGATTAAAAGGTGGCTAATTCGTACGATTTTTGCTAAATCGTTCATATTTTACAAGTTGCCCAAATCATACGAATTCGTACGAATGACATACCCCTGACCCCGCCCCTAAACCTACCCATCACGTGGGTTTAAACAAATCGTACAATTAAAAGTTTGATTAAAAGGTGGCTAATTCGTACGATTTTTGCTAAATCGTTCATATTTTACGAGTTGCCCAATTCGTATGAATTTGTATGAATGACATACCCCTGACCCCGCCCCTAAACCTAACCATCACGTGGCTTTAGACAAATCGTACAATTAAAAGTTTGATTAAAAGGTGGCTAATTCGTACGAATTCGTACGATTTTTGCTAAATCGTACATATTTTACGAGTTGCCCAATTCGTATGAATTTGCGTGAATGACATACCCCTGACCCCGCCCCTAAACCTACCCATCACGTGGCTTTAGACAAATCGTACAATTAAAAGTTTGATTAAAAGGTGGCTAATTCGTACGAATTTGTACAACCTCACTCATACGAATTAGCCACCTTTTAATCACTCGTGCAAATTCATATGAATTGGTCATGAGATAGCGTTGGTTTAAAAGGCTGCATTGCAAATCCTCATCACCAGAAAAGTCCAGAATAGATCGCAAAAGGAAACGTGATCGGAGATTACAAAACACACGAGTTAATGTCGGGATAGCTTCTTCCAGGTAGATAGAGCTGATGCAGGAGAAAGATTTCAGAAGTCCTGCTTGCAAAAGTGAGGCACTGGAGAGCACAATTCGGTTGAAAGCAAAATATATTTTCCCCGCTAGATGGGAGAAATTTCTACACATTGTCCCTTTAAAAAATAGTGTAACTGGCATAAAAAGAACAAGTTCTCTGACACTCCTGCCGTCGTGTCAGCTGGTCGGTTTACGTCATACCTAACCTTTCTCTGCTTTGTGTAACTGTCAGTCAGAGATGATGTGTAAGGCTCCACTGGGTCCCATTACTCATTAAACTATAGTAGGGTCTTTTTAGGGTACAAGACTCTTGTCGCCTTTTTACAGACAAGGCGCAAATGAACGTGTTGACGGATGGCGTTTCTTTGTCTTTTTCAACTGGTTTGTGTCAAATTATGCGCAAATTAATGAGACGATGTGAGTGGCTTTTCAAAGTTTGTCGTGAGCGGAGGAACTAAGAGAATGAAGGATGTGTGAATGTTGTTTTTAAAAGCGATGAATAAATGGCTGAAAGATTTTACCATTAATGATGGAGGTGCCAGTTTCGGTGGAGGGGAAAGATATGAATTGCAAGGGCGAGTGTTTGAAGCCTGAGATCGTTGTTCTCCATTATGTTGTTCAGTCTCAGCCTCAGACTGACCATCTAACGCGTATTACACATAAATCCTCAAGCACTAATCTAAAAATGTCTTATTTGATTGGCTACCTCTGATTATAGTGCCTCTGAAAACGAAGTTTGGTGAACAGATTGATGAACGAACTCTAATCACTGAATTTGTAAAAGCCATCAAATCTTTAATTTAATTAGATTTGTTTTTTTCTGATAAAGGGCATCCAAGATGTAGGTGTCTTTGTTCCACAGTAGTTTCAATTTTGATATTTTTAGGTCAAACCGTTCGTGTCTGTCAGTCATATAATGCAGGTCTATGGTCACCACCTCAAAGAGAGACCGAAGCGCCCGTGCCCTCAGATCACTTGGACGTGACTGTGGTTAAAAGAGGTAAAAAACGATATAAAAACTGCTTGTTTCGTGTCTTAGGCCATCAATGTGTACTTACATTTACGAGTTATTAAATCATGTTTAATTTGGACTTCTCTGTGCATGCTCTTTGAGGTGGTGACCATAGACCTCCATTATATGACTGACAGACACGAACGGTTTTAGCTAAAAATATCAAAACTGAAAATACTGCGGAAACAAAGACACCTACATCTTGGATGCCCTTGAGGTAAGCTAAAACATACCAAAAATTAATTTTAAAGTGAACTATCCCTTTAAATACTAATATTTTTTCACAATATTATTGTTTTTGCCAATTAAACCACAAAATTGCACTTTGGTATTTACAATACATATGATATATGCAACCATTTTCCTACTAATTTTCCTCCTTCTCTTTTGTGATTAAAAACTGCGACGGCTCTAAATGAAACTCGACTCGCATCCGCCTGATGACTTTCAGTGTGGTGCCAAATCACTATCAATCATATTTCCCCCAGTCATTAATTATCGGTTTCCAGGTTGGAGTTTTTATTCACTGGAGGATGGCAGCAGATGCTTCGAGTTCTTTCCAGCAGAGCCGTGACTTTCCCCTTATGCTGTTTTGTTCCAGCAAGAAGACAGAAAAACAGTTTTGCTTGTATATGCTTCGTGCTGTGACTTTAAATGATCATTGGCTCTCTCCTCAGGTGGTGAAGATGATGATCGTGGTGGTGGTGACCTTTGCCCTCTGCTGGTTGCCCTATCACATCTATTTCATTGTGACGGGGCTAAACAAGCGTCTGAACAAGTGGAAGTCCATCCAGCAGGTCTATCTGTCTGTGTTATGGTTGGCCATGAGCTCCACCATGTACAACCCGATTATTTACTGCTGTCTAAATGGCAGGTAATGGAACAAACACACACAGTGAGGGTGCAAAATGAACGTTTGTCACATCTGAGAACATTGAGAATGAATTCTGGCCAAATGCTTCTCACTTGCCAAATACATATTGGTCGCATCATTTTTATTTGAAAATATAGATTTTCAATATAAGACCTACCCATCACGTGGGTTTAGACAATTCGTACAATTAAAAGTTTGATTAAAAGGTAGCTAATTCGTACAAATTCGTACGATTTTTGCTAAATCGTACATGTTTTACGAGTTGCCCAATTCGAATGAATTTGTATGAATGACATACCCCTGACCCCGCCCCTAAACTTAACTATCACGTGGGTTTAGACAAATCGTTCAATTAACAGTTTGATTAAAAGGTAGCTAAGTCGTACAAATTTGTACGATTTTTGCTAAATCATACATATTTTACGAGTTGCCCAATTCGTATGAATTCGTACGAATGACATACCCCTGACCCCGCCCCTAAACTTAACTATCACGTGGCTTTAGACAAATCGTACAATTAAAAGTTTGATTAAAAGGTAGCTAAGTCGTACAAATTTGTACGATTTTTGCTAAATCGTACATATTTTACGAGTTGCCCAATTCGTATGAATTCGTACGAATGACATACCCCTGACCCCGCCCCTAAACTTAACTATCACGTGGGTTTAGACAAATCGTACAATTAACAGTTTGATTAAAAGGTAGCTAATTCGTACTAATTTGTACGATTTTTGCTAAATCGTACATATTTTACGAGTTGCCCAATTCGTATGAATTCGTATATGAATGACATACCCCTGACCCCGCCCCTAAACCTACCCATCACGTGGGTTTAGACAAATCGCACAATTAAAAGTTTGATTAAAAGGTGGCTAATTCGTACGAATTCGTACAACCTCACCCATATGAATTAGCCACCTTAATTTTAAACAAATATGTATTATATTTTTTTAATTAAGAACTGTGTGTATATATATATATATATATATATATATATATATATATATATATATATATATATACATATACACACACTGCCAGTCGAAAGTTTGGGATCAATACGATTTTTAATGTTTTTAAAAGAAGGCTCTTGTGCTCACCAAGGCTTTGTTTGATTAAAAATACAACAACAAAAAACTGTAAAATTGTTATAAATGACAAATTATAATAATTGTTTTGTATTTTAATATATTTTGATGATATGATGCTCAAAAAACATTCGTTATAATTTGTCAATGTTGAAAACAGAATTGACAGTATTATTAATAAACTGTATATATATATAAAATTTATTTATTTATTATTTATTATATATAAATATTTTTTCATAGGCTAAAAATATTCTGAAGCAATTATATTAATATCATTAATGGTAAATTATTTAAATGAGTAAAACTTCTTTCCAATCCTCCAGGTTCAGAGCCGGCTTCAAAAGGGCCTTCAGGTGGTGTCCCTTCATCCACGTATCAAGCTACGATGAGCTCGAGCTCCGTCCCACCCGTCTCCATCCGCGTTACCAGAGCAGCATGTGCACCCTGTCCCGGGTCGACACCAGCGTCCACGGAGATGACCCCCGCCACAGCGACCGAAAGAGCACCAAGTCCCAGTGTCAGGTCGAGGTCAGAGACCAAAACACAGCAGCGACTAAACTCTGTCTCCACAGAGAGCCGGTGTTTGCAAGCGAGCAGCTCAGCTGAAGATGCTCAATCACACTCTCTGCAGCGTAACACTGCCTCCAAGTGGAGGACTCAGAACATTACCAGTGTAGTGTAGCTTACTACTGCCTAGTACATACTGCATACTGCCTTCTCATTTCTACAATAGAACATAGTACACATTCTGCAATGGTTAGCATTTAAAACACTGTTCATCATGTAGCGATTGTGTGTCTGCAGATCATTTGAAGTAAACCGCTCGATTCATGTGTATTCGATTTTTCTCTTTACGTAATTTTTGAAGCGTCAAAGTTGTAGTTGCATTGCTGTCGATGAAGGGACAGAAATCTCTCAGATTCCATCAAAATCAGAAAGATTAACCAGTTTGGAACAACAAATGATTTTGGGGTGAACTATCCCTTTAATAATACATATGAAATGTATTATTGTGCATACTTAAAGGAGTAGTTCACTTTACAAAAAAAAAACTTTTGCTGGTATCCAAGATGTCCATGTCTTTCTTTCTTCAGTCGAAAAGAAATTCAGGTTTTTGATGAAAACATTGCAGGATTTTTCTCCATATAATGGACTTCAATGGGAACCAAACGGTTCAAGGGCCAAAAGACAGTTTCAGTGCAAACTGTTCAAAGGGCTTTAAACGATTCCAGACGATGAATAAGGGTCTTATCAAGCGAAACGATCGCTCATTTAATAAATAAATAACAAAGTTTAAGTTTTATAAGCACAAATGCCGCCTTTCTCTGTTCTGTGATGTGCGTTCGTGACTCTCCTGTTCGAACTCGTTCATCAAAATGAACAAATCTTTTTTCGAGTCTTGACTCGAATGGTCCTAGATAAGACCCTTATTCATCGTCTGGAATCGTTTAAAGCCCTTTGAAGCTGCACTGAAACTCTCATTTTGACCTTGAACCTTTTGGTTCCCATTGAAGTCCATTATATGGAGAAAAATTTCTTTTCGACTGAAGAAAGAAAGACATGGATATCTTGGATGACATGGGGGTGAACTGAGTGACTGGCTTCAAAAGTGCAACTGAATGTAAAACTTAATAGCACATCTGAGCCAACAAACTTTGAGCCAGGTTGTATATGAAGCAATGACAGAAAATATGTGAAATGACTTTAAATAGTGTGTATAGCATATGCTGCGCCCACTGAGTGACAGAAATATTGGACTTTATTTGTGAATTTCGTAAAACCATTCATAAATTGGTGCACAAAACTCTGCCCATGTTTTGTCCAATGAATGTAAATAACAGACTACAATAACTTGACTGTCAGATTTTGTTGTACAATTTTTGTCTTGTTTACATTTGATATATAATGTTTGCTATTTATGTACTGTTTAATGATTTGTATAGTGAGTAATGTGCAAAGTTACATTTTTGTTAGGCTGCCTAAATCAAAGTCATAAAAAAAATGAATATGAAATGCTTTCACATATGCGCTGATTTCTGTTGTTGTTGTTGTTTTCTTTTACTCATGCTTTGTTGTAATGATTTGATCGAAACTAAAGATAGCCTGTATGTGAAACACGAATAATGTTGGTACTGTGATCACATTGTTTGGATGTTGAGTGTGAGCAACAAAAGATTTATTAAAGTGAACAACAGAAACGATGACAACATTCTTTGGTAGAATCATGTTCTGTGAGAAACTCAATATTTTTTTCTTCAAAACAATGAAATACCATGACGGCTGATTCGAAGCTTCAGCCAACATTTCTGTTAAGTAGAAATACGTTTATTTGCAGTGTGAGCAATTAAAGGGATAGTTCACTTTGAAATTAATTTTTAATATGTTTTAGCTTACCTCAAGGGCACCCCAAGATGTAGGTGTCTTTGTTTCCACAGTATTTTCAATTTTGATATTTTTAGGTCAAACCGTTCTTGTCTGTCAGTCATATAATGGAGGTCTATGGTCACCACCTCAAAGAGCATGCACAGAGAAGTCCACTTTAAACATGATTTAATGACTCGTAAATGTACACATTGATGGCCTAAGACACGAAACGAGCGGTTTGTGTGAGAAAACGAACAGTATTTTTTGCTTGCTGGACCAATCAATTATTGCTAAGCTTGGTGTTAGCAGAGTGTTAGTCAAGTTAAAGTCACGTGTCTCCCTTTGAATATTTTGGAATCAAAAATGCATTCCGTTCCGTTCCCATTTCTTCAGAAAATTATGTGTGAAGCGACAGCAATCGAATATTCGCCTATTTTGAAAACGGCTACATGAACAAACTACTCACTTGTCTTGCATGTTGTTTTAATTATGTGTAGCTCAGTTCACCCACTAGATGGCGCCGTTGCTTGTATTCTTGGTTCGATGAGGAACGTGTGCTGGTGAAAGCCAACTGAAGGTTAAAAAAAACATTTCAGAAATCAGGACACATTGTTCCCATCTTCTAACGTCAGGAAACTGTGTATTTTGAATTTTAAAGGAAACGTTTATTTCCTTCTTTAAACTCTATAACCATAGTCTTACAGCAATCCGCGACAGATAAGAAATTCAAAGTCATTTTGTCCTTTTTTTTTCTCCAAGAGGAGAAAGCTGAAGGAGAGAATAGTTCAATTCATTATTAAATAAGTTATATTTAATAGGATATAGGAATACATAATGTTCTCATATCTCTTTTTTAGTATGATGCGCCTCTTTCACATGACTTCCTGTTTAACCCTGTAACGTACATCCTTATTTCTCCTTTTCGAATGAACCACAGCCCGGAAGTCGACGTTATGTGCCAGTAATGCTAAAAAAGTAGATTTTTTTGTAGAAGATGTTTGTTTTGTTTGGTCCTTCTCGATTGTAACTGCGTCCACTGAAGGTTTGGTGGAGGTTATCACGGTAAAGTGGAAGCTACTAAGTTTAGGTCTCTCACGTGTGCAACTAATCATACGTATCCATCCAAACACAGCTCACATATAATGCTCACACAGACCGTCTGAAAGGCTCTCGTTGTGTGTGTATTTTTGGTCTCATCTCATTCAGCTTCAAGGTCTCATCAAGGTCGTAATGTTCTCATGAGTCAACAACATCTCCCTCTTCATTTGAACAACAGGCCACAGGATCAGGACGTTTTGTTTCGTCGTGTGCTTGTGAAAAGGTATCATGGACGTTATAAAGAGTATAATAATATTCACGGTTCTTATTTAGCGGTGTAACAATATATCACGGCACAATATATAGCAATTAATACAAAAAATTGCAACCATATCATGGATAGTGACCATATGTTTTGTTTGTAGGCCAGAAATGTCCAGTTTACAGAGTTTTAGTGTCAGTGTTACATTAAACTACTATGTTCTCATATGTTACCAGTAAAACGTGGCCTATACAATATTTTAAACATAACTAGTATATATTTAGGATATTCGTCTGTATTTCAAGAAGCTTCAGAATCAGTCTGGTGTCACCTTGTCCTTTGCATTGGGTTGCCAACATCAAGTCCAATACCAAATTTTGTATTTTAATCAACAGTACATTTTTTTGTCAACCTTTTACCGTATGTCTTGGAGTATCGTATCATGAGTTCGGTATCGTGATATATATCGAATCGTGACTTGAAGAATATGTGAATGCTGCATTCTGTCTCTTCACAATGTTAAGTGTAAGACTCTTACATATTCATTTATTCAGATGAAGATGTTATTATGACAGTAAACACTGTCATCTCTGTACAAGTTCAAATATACAGACACTTAAACACTGTATTTTCTTGGCCATTTCTGGCCAATCTCTGTACTATTGTCTCTTGATCAACAACTACATATATCACAGTTGATAATATAATAATTATTAGGTAAGTTAAGCCCTAAGAGACCCACATTGAGTTGAGAAAAACTTATGAGACAATAGCTGATAGCTGGCTTGGATAACAAAAAGCCTTTGAGAATTAATATTATATCTCAGCACTCAGCTGGAGTTTGGCAAACCCACAAGAGACTCGGTTCTATGGTCTGATCAGCCCAAAACTGAACTTTTGAGCCTCACTTCTATGATATCTAACCTAATATAGAGCATATGACTGTAAAAAACACCCATGCAATAGTGCTGACAGCATCATGCTTTGGGGATTTTTCTCTGAAGAAGGAAAAAGTACAAAACGTACAAAACGTACTGACAAACATAAAAATAAAAACCTCCCTGAAGAAAACATGCTTTAGTCTGCATGATCGCCAGAGATGGGAACAGGGTTTTTATTCAGCTCACAACAGGACAATTACCTGAGAACATCAGAGACAGTAGAGGGGCGTGAAGGGATACTCCACCGTTTTTTCATATTAAACTATGTTATTCCCTTAACGAAGACGAGTTGATGCACACCTCTGTCGTCTCAGTGCGTGCGCTCAATCGCTCTGGCGCGCGAGACACTTAATTTGATCGCACTTAAAGGAGTAGTTCACTTTTCAAAAAACTTTTGCTGATAATTTACTCACCCCCATGTCATCCAAGATGTCCATGTCTTTCTTTCTTCTTCTTTGTCTTTCATTCCAGGATTTTTCTCCATATAATGGACTTCAATGGGAACCAAACGGTTCAAGGTCCAAAAGACAGTTTCAGTGCAAACTACAAACTGTTCAAAGGGCTTTAAACGATTCCAGATGATGAATAAGGGTCTTATCAAGCGAAACGTTCACTTATTTTTTTATTAAAAAAAAAAAAAAGTTTAAGTTTTATAAGCTCAAATGCTCGCTTTGCTCTGTTTTGTGATGCTCTGTTCGTGGCTCTCCTGTTCGAACTTGTTCATCAAATTGAACAAATCTTTTCCCGTTTTCAACTCGTTCATTTCGTTCGTTGAATGAACCAAATGACTTGAAAAAAGATTTGTTCATTTTGATGAACGAGTTCGAACAGGAGAGTCACGAACAGAGCATCACAGAACAGAGCAAGGCGAGCATTTGAGCTTATAAAACTTAAACTTAGTTTTTTTTTTTAAAATGAGCGATCGTTTCGCTTGATAAGACCCTTATTCATCGTCTGAAATCATTTAAAGCCCTTTGCACTGAAACTGTCTTTTGGACCTTGAACCGTTTGGTTCCCATTGAAGTCCATTATATGGAGAAAAATCTTTTAATTTAATCTTAATTTCTTTTCGACTGAAGAAAGAAAGACATGGGCATCTTGGATGACATGGGGGTGAGTAAATTATCAGCAAAAGTGTTTTTTAAAAGTGAACTCCTTTAACTAGCCCAGTTCATTCGGATCCAAACAGAGAAGCGACCAAACACCTCCACATTTTCTCTATTTAAAGTTGGATCCTATTGAATGAACTGGGCTAGTTAAGTGCGATCAAAGTGTCTCGCGCGCCAGAGCGATTGAGCGCACGCACTGAGACGACAGAGGTGTGTATCAACTCGTCTTAGTTAAGGGAAAACATAGTTTAATATGAAAAAACGGTGGAGTATCCCTTTAAATCCCAAAACGATGAATGTCTTAGAGCGACTCAGTCAAATTCCAGACTGTAATTCAACAAGTCTGTGGAATTAGGCTACATAAAAATGGCAGTTCACATTCAGATCCAGTTCCTTCTGACGCAGCTTGAGAAATGCTGGAATGGGATGGACAAAAATTCCAATGTCAAGATATGCAATTCTGATAAAGACTTAAGCAAGGAAAATAAAACTACTGGCAAAGGTGGACCGACTCCTACCAACCGCTGGGATTAGGATATTGCATACAGTTGCAACCTTTGACTATTTGGCACATGTTAAATGTGGTAAACCCACACTGAAAACACACACAAACTGATGGTGAACTTTGTTGCATCAAAAAAAAAAAAAGGAAAAAAAAAACATTTACACAAGGGAATCCAAGGTTCATCCGAGATGTATGTTCACTGATGTTTTTGTGGTTCGAGCAACGTGCAGATGTGAAGTGATGCTTACATATAGATTTCCTTGAAATATCTCACGTGGAATTTCGGAAAACCACATATACATGAACCATTGGTTTCCCAAAATGCCAGGTGAGAGTTAACATTTGAAGAGGATCAAAAACGGCATTGTTCAAAATTCATGTATAACTTTGATGAAAGGTTTTGATCCACTTCAAATGTCGACTATACTGTATATATCGGACGTAAAAGATTTTCTTTGTTTATATTTTTCAATTAAACCCATAAAATCAGGAGTTATGTGGCTTGAATCGCAATATTTATGGTAATTTTCAATCTATGAATGCATTTTAGGTTTGGTTAAGAGGAAGTGTTTTAACATCTCAACACTTCGCAAGCTTCTGCTTGGATGCATAGACAATATTGCAAGAATAACACCCATTATTGAAATACAGGATGATATTCTTATTCATAATAAATCAAAAGCAATGCTGACGACTGCGTTATTGTATCTCTCTCTAAACAATAAGTTGGTCAGTGCATGCGGTCAGCACATTTTTCCATCCCTGTCGAGGGGCCCTAAACGGCACGAACCCGCTCTGATGATGTTCACAAAAAGCCGAGCGGGACAGTCACACGTGTGGGGGGCGGCGCGGCCCATGACCGGGTGTTCTCCACAGCTGTTTCCTCTATGAATGTGCCTCATGTCTGACACCTGACACCAGACACACGTCATAAACACACTCAGACTCACTTCGGTCGCAGTCACTGTGTGCATATCACTTTCTGTTATCATCTTAAAATGAAATTAAATGGCGTTATGAGCAAAAAATGAAAGTTTGCATGAAAATATTCACTGGCACAAGACTTACCAAACCGTGTTATTGTTGATCTTTGTGCATATTAGTAGGGCTATTCTCTTCATTCATTTGTATTGGTATATGCACATGATTAAAAAGAAGGTACATAAAGGCCAGATTAAACCAATAAAAATAAGCCTGAGCAACTAGGTTTGGTACCATATCTCAACATGAAATTAGTCATCGGTCATTCTCATCTCGTTATGTTTTTTTTTTATTTTTTTATTTTAAAGAAAGCACAAGCACATAATGGCACATTTACACGACAATGGTGTGTTTTTCTTTGAGTTTTTCGTGTACAGACGACAGTGTTGTCCAAACGATTCACGAGGATCCTGGAAAAAAAAAATCTTAAAGGAGTAGCTCACTTTTAAAAAAAACTTTTGCTGATAATTTACTCACCCCCATGTCATCCAAGATGTCCATGTCTTTCTTTCTTCAGTCGAAAAGAAATTAAGGTTTTTGGATTTTCTCCATATAATGGACTTCAATGGGAACCAAACGGTTCAAGGTCCAAAAGACAGTTTCAGTGCAACTTCAAACTGTTCAAAGCGCTTTAAACGATTCCAGACGATGAATAAGGGTCTTATCAAGCGAAACGATCGCTCATTTAATAAATAAATAACAAAGGTTAAGTTTTATAAGCTCAAATGCTCTGTGATGCGTGTTTGCGACTCTCCTGTTTGAACTCGTTTATCAAAACGAACGAATCTTTTTTCGTGTCATTTGGTTCATTCAACAAACAAAATGAACGAGTTGACTCTGATTGAGTTTGATTTGCATTAAGAGATGATATTATGGAAAGTACCCATGCCAATCTCTAATTACAAAGGCCAAGGGAACTTTATCAGGATGCATAGTATCCTGGATCCATGAAATCCATGATCCTGATGTATTTTAAGGAAGAACATTTATTTATTTACGATACATTATTCATTGGTGTCCATAAAGGTTGGAGTTTTCCTCATTTTTTAAATTAAGTCATTAAGATCAATTTCCAAAATATGCTTTTTTATTCCTCTTTTGTGTGTGTTCACTTAAGCACTGTATGTATTCGTGATATACCTTGAATCATCGGATCGATGTAACACAGAACCGGTGAATGTTCCCTTGAGTTACCCTGAAATATAATTGTTAAATATTGAACAATGTTGAACAATGTCAACATGAAATCTTCCCTTTTTGACCAGGAAAATTATGTTTTGCACCACAATCACTAATCGCCGGAGAGTCCAGCCATAACATACAATAGGACATAAAACAACAAAACAATACAATGAAGAACATACAAAAAAATGTAATGACATTTGTTGTTTTTTTGTGTAACTGTAAAGTATCCTCCTATCATATTTGCAGCGTTACCTGTTCTCCCTCCTAGAACAGAAAATAACTACTTGTAGGCCTATATGATGATAAATGATGACCGCACAGCTGTGAAGAGAAGGTGCCTCACGGCTAATGGCCATGTACACTCAGCACAGCAGCAGGAGCTTCGCCGCGAGTGACGTCACGTACCCTTTCACCCAGTTTCTGCTGCTCGCGAGGTTACTATCGGTCATATCAGCTCTGCTCTCTCTAAACCTGCATCTCTATGCGCTGTATTACACTCATAATGTCATTTTTATCAATCCAATAAAGCGCTTTAAAACAAGCGAAGTGGACCGAAGTGCTGTACAGACAAATAAATAAAAGAAACAACATATAGGCTATATATTTATGTTAAAATACACAGCCTTGCATATAATACAAATAAACGTCGAACAAAATGTATAAAACGTTAAAAGGCTACGTTTATTCAATGTAAGATCGATGTGATGCTGCCTCCGTATTCGGAACTATATTTAACCAGCACCCCCTCCCCCTTCGCGGGGTTACTGTCGGACAAACCGACTCTTTTGTGCTCAGCTGTTGAGTGGAGCCTGGATATAAGGAAATATTTGCTTCCTTGGCTAAATATTGTTCGACTTCGCATAATTCCATCATTTTGAATCATGTCAGATGGCTAATTTTGGGGAAAACTCGCCGCGCACACGCTTTTTCCCCCGAGGACGCGCGATCAAGATTTGGCGATTTAGATATTTGGAATGACCAAGTTTGTTGCGCTCGCCTTTCAACGAGATTATGATGTAGCAAATATATACTGAGTAGACTTATGGCATAGTGCTTCTGCGTTTAGGCCCCCTGTTCGTCGTCTCGGTTATCAAAACAGACATGCCCCACAGCAACACATAATGACCGTTGAAAAGACGTCTCTCCGACATATCGCGTCATGGTTGAAAACTAGTTCCAAGATGAAAGTTGAACGGACGTCTTTGACGTTATCTGCTCTATGTTAAATGTTTTTTTTAAAGCGATTTATGTCCTATCTCGACTATGTTCACGACGTTGCAGTCGGACCAATGTTGGGTAGCCTATTCAGCTTAAAATGACACAATAAACCGTTTTTCTTTGCTAAAGTCATCAGAAAAGCACGCTTTTACGTCTAACGTTACAGGCAATACATCAGATCACATGCAAAGACAACATTTTGCTGCTGTGGGATATTAAACTCATCAAAAACCGAGGCGCGTGCTCTTAAAAGGGCAACAGTTGAAGACGCTGTTGTTATGTGTGTCAGAGTCATATCAATGAGATGGAGCTGTAAACAGATCAGCCTCTCGTTAGATATCAGTTTATAAGTGATTTACACGACTGACTTGCTGCCAAGTGCTGTGATATTGCTTGACAACAAGCATGTGATGGTTAAACCTAATAAAACACTAAAGTAGCACACGGTTTTGGTATTGGATGGTAATGGCGAGTTATGGAATTATTAACATATTCATCTGTATAAAGCACCATGGTAGCACTTTCAGGATGATCTACTCATTTAAAGGGATAGTTCACCCCAAAAATTCAATTCTGCCATTAATTACTCCTTCCAAAATTTGTGTGTTACACATCACATTTGAGCTTCAGCAAGAACCAATGAGGTTTGTTTTCATTTTACGCATCACGTTTGAGCTTCAGCAAGAACCAATGAGGTTTGTTCCCACGCCTCAAGCAGGTTCAGTTGAGCTTTATGTTCGTTGATCAATGTTTAAATGTGAATAAAAGCCTAAATGAAATCTGATCATTATATAAAGTGATTAAGTCTCTTCAGAAAATATGGACTAAACCACTTGGTTTTGGAACGACATGAGTGTGAGTAAACTCATTTTTATTTTGGGGGAACAATTCCTTTAAGTCTCACCAAAGTCGCATGTTTATAGAGTTGACCACAGTCTGAATATGTAACTTCCTCTGTCAGCTTAAACTGGGTTGTGGTTTCCTTTGCAAAGAGTTGTCACACACCATGTTTTAGATGCTTTGTTTATCTCTGCTCGCTCTCTCGTGTCAACAGTGCCGTGCCATCCCCGAGGCTCAACTCCACAATACTGGCAGAGGATACTGGGGCAGGAGGTCAGAGTTATTCACTTGGCAGCCTCACGGCCTTCATAAACACAAAGAGATGATCAGCCTGAAAAACAGGATAAAAGTGCTGAACACATGACCAGAAACACAAAAGCCACAATGTTACATTCCCTCAGTTCAAATCAGAACCATTGTGTTGTGTTCGAAACAGATAAGTCAGATTCTGCTTCTCTGAACGATGTTTGATTCACAATCTCACTGAATATAATAGCTTGAAGTTGAAATGAAGTACTTTTGCTTTGACACGTCCTGCAGTGTGACATTTTACACTATTTTAAAGTGGATTTTGCAATTATTTATATTTAGAATGCAGCTTTTATGACGTCACATTAAAAGACCACACGGAATAATTATCACAAAACAGGAAGAGGGGTCAAGAGTTGTGAAACGGTTATTATATGACCTCAGTTACACACTTCCATGTATGTATTTATATAAATTGTAAAAACCCCAGACACGATGCGTTCATTAACTACACAAAAGCGTTGTCATTAATGGGTAACTTTTCAGTTATCCGCACTAGTGATGCAGAAAGTCCAAGAAACATGTCAACAGAATGCTCTTCCCGTATCTTCCGAAGATTAAGAATATGCGAACCGGACACAAACCGGACACAACTGTGCTATACATTTCATTCTGCAGGATTTCTAGGACATTTCATCTATTGAATTGCTAAGATATGTCTTGCTCAGTATCTTCATTCAAGGCCGATGCAGTCCTGAGTTGTGTCTAAGTGTTGCCTTCATTTCTCTGAGGTCCTGATGACCTGGAGAGTAGATATATTTTTACTCAAACTTCATTTAGTTGACATTTTAGATTTGGTTTGTCATCCCTGCTGGGAAGAAAAAAAAACTTACACAAGTCAAATCAAGTTTGCAATCAATTAAACATGCTGAACACAAACCTGGCCAGAATGTGGGACCATCTTAAACCAGTAAATCATCAAGTCTTTTTTTTTTTTCAGAAGGGATGTCAGATTATGAAATGTACCTATAAAAAAATGGTAATTGACAATAACTTTGACTCTGACATAGGCCTGGTTTCACAGACAGGGTTTAGATTAAGCCAGGATTAGGCCTTGGTTGAATTAAGTAGCTTTTATAAACATACATTTAAAGAAAACAAAACAATGGCACAGCATATTTAAAATAAGTCAGTGCATGTTGCTTTCAGTTTAAACAGCCCCAACATGCATTTTAGTCTGAGACTAGCCTATCTTAAGCCTGGACTGTGAAACCGGGGTTAAATGTCTTAAAGGAGTAGTTCACTTTTCAAAAAACTTTTGCTGATAATTTACTCACCCCCATGTCATCCAAGATGTCCATGTCTTTCTTTCTTCAGTCAAAAAGAAATTAAGGTTTTTGATGAAAACATTCCAGGATTTTTCTCCATGTAATGGACTTCAATGGGAACCAAACGGTTCAAGGTCCAAAAGACACTTTCAGTGCAAACTGAAGCGAAACGATCGCTCATTTAAAAAAAAAAAAAACAAAGTTTAAGTTTTATAAGCTCAAATGGTCGCCTTGCTCTGTTTCTTTTTCCGAGTCAATTCGTTCGTTTCGTTCGTTGAATGAACCAAATGACTTGGAAAAAGATTAGTTCATTTTGATGAACAAGCTCGAACAGGAGAGTCACGAACGTGCGTCACAGAACAGAGCAAGGCGACTATTTGAGCTTATAAAACTTAAACTTTTTTTTTTTAAATGAGCGATCGTTTCGCTTGATAAGACCCTTATTCATCGTCTGGAATCGTTTAAAGCCCTTTGAACAGTTTGCACTGAAAGTGTCTTTTGGACCTTGAACCGTTTGGTTACCAGTAAAGTCCATTATATGGAGGAAAATGCTGGAATGTTTTCATCAAAAACCTTAATTTCTTTTCATGGACATCTTGGATTACATGGGGGTGCGTAAATTATCAGCAAAAGTTTTATCAAAAGTGAACTACTCTTTTAATAAAATAATCGAGTGTGGACTCCAATTATAATCAGTTAAGCCTGTACTAACACTGTGCAATCCCTATTTCAGACAGGCAGATAATATAATTAATATTACATGAATAATATTTGTTGTATAAACGTATACAGCGCGTAACGTATAATGCGTAAAATAAAGTGAAAAAACGGCGGCGTTGCCCTTTTAAGAGCTGTTTTGGGTCCGCACGTGCGTTCCATATATGGAGGCTCGAACACAAACAGCAGCGCTTTCCTGACCGACAGTAACCTCGCGCATCGCTCTCGCTATAAAAGGATGGAGGAGAGGAAAAAAGTCCGTCCATAGAGAACAAAACACGACCAGTACAATATCGCCGTGAGAGCGTTAAAACAGCCGTTTCTCTTCTCGCCTTAAAAGGATTTACAGTTTAGGGCTATATGAAATAAGGAATAATCATTTCGGAGCAAGCAAAAACGGTGAGCAAAATGTTGTTTCATTATTTTTTTGAGCAGTGATATCGTGTTAATTAATTTTTTTCACTAATTCATTGATACACACTATTGCGCTTACTAATTCAGTCAGTTGTTGTTGTTGTTGCTTCACAACAAATGACGTGCTTTTTATCGTAAACATTTGGTGAGTGAGTTCATTGTGATGCATTGAAAGCTTCGTGGCAGTTATGCTGAAAACTGATTACAATTGTTTTATCGTTTACTTATCGTGACACGTAAACATATGCATATTGTAAGCCCATACTCTGTTGTTTTTCTTCGACGTTTGCACAGTCGTGTCTTTTGTAAACACTTGATGCGCTGGGATGTATTAAAGCTTCGTGGCAGCTATTCGTTTTGAAAAGGTCTGTATGATTGACAACAATTTTCATTCGTAAGCTAGTGGAGTTGTGACAACTTGAAGAGACAGTTGAACAAAGAAGACTGTAAATGCTCATCGCTTCAGCAACCGAGTCTGCGCGAAATGACCGAGAGTAACCTCTTCTCTGCGGAACAATGAAAAGAGCTCTTCAACTCTTCTGCATCTTTAACACATCGTGATTATACGCATATTTGGTGGCAAAAAAACACCATTAAAAGTCTAGAGTTCGGTTTATTTTCGTATTTTGCTCCACAAAAGTAATTCGTGGCGATTATTGTATTGTAAACAAATGTATGTTGCCCTTACATCATCTTTCTTGGACATGTTTTGAATCCGTCGTGATGGACGGGATTGATTTATCTTGCTTTAAGTGCGAACTGGGTCTAAAACATATGATATTTGGTGTGTATGTGCAAGAATTTGTTGGCTTTGGAGCTGCGAGGCGAGAGAAGCGATTGATGAAGAAAATGGTAAACAAGGGGGAAAATAAGAAAAATAACGCGTCCACTAGGGACGCTCTTATGATGTTATGTATGAAAAACAAAAGCATAAGAATCGCATTACCTCAGACAGATCCGTATCTGCACAAACACTATAAAAATATGAAAGATTTTACACATAGGCTACCAATCAATGATACAGGTCTTTAGACAGAGGTGAAGGCAAATATTGGCAATGATACAAGGAGAAAATGAATAGAAATGTAGAAGAATAGTTGCTTTCATCCTTTTTTAAATGCATGTTTTATGGGTTTCTTACCAAATGCAGCAAAATGGCTTCTTGTATGCTGGTTATGCCAGTCAGTGCCACACTGTCTCAGATTTGATGGACAAAAGTTTTAAAAATTAAACAAATAAATATAATTAAATATTTTTAGTAGTAGCAGTATTTTTTAAGATAAATTAACAGATCCAAAGGGTAAAAAAAATGACACGTCATGCCATTCACTCTAATTTAGCCTTGACTCATACATTTTCTCAGAAATTATGACTTTTAATTTAACGCATTAATAGACAATTTAATCAAAACACCAGCAGGACATCGTGATTTATGGTTTAGTTCATTATGAAACATACCAACCCACACACCGGCTCTGTTCTGTTTCCTCTCACAGCTTGAAGTTTTCTGATAACAAAAGAAAGCGAAAAGAACAGATAAGTCTTCAACACAAATGCCAAAACTTTGTGTTTGAATTATTATTTTCCCTTGCTTAAACCTAACTTAAAGTAGGCATGAAACGGAAATTGCGGTAGTCTTTTCTATGCTGTCTGAGTGAAATTGCTTCTCGAACAAGACAAAATGTAGGGCAAAACTAGGGTGCTTTGTCCCGCATCCCTCAAAACGTAAACAATGTCGCGCATTTCAAAATAAAATCGTGCTAAACAATGCGATTAGCATTTAAAAATCCATTTGCGCAGCCATCGTGTTGTAGCTAGACTAGGGAAATAACTTGCTTCCCATAATTCCCTCTGATGATGACAACTGTGTGGACACAGTTCTTCTTGAAGACATGTACTAGATAACATCCTTATTAAACCTGCCAGATCCAACAACAACACAAAAAATACAAGTTTGAGATACACTGAATCTGGTAACATTTATTGTTTCCATAGTCTAATACTACTTAAAGGAGTGGTTCACTTTTGAAAAAAAACTTTTGCTGATAATTTACTCACCCCCATGTCATCCAAGATGTCCATGTCTTTCTTTCTTCAGTCGAAAAGAAATTAATGTTTTTATGAAAACATTCCAGGATTTTCTCCATATAATGGCCTTCAATGGGAACCAAACGGTTCAAGGTCCAAAAGACACTTTCAGTGCAGCTTCAAAGGGCTTTAAACGACACCAGATGATGAATAAGGGTCTTATCAAGGACCCTTCGAGTCATGACTCGAAAAAAGATTTGTTCATTTTGATGAACGAGTTCGAACAGGAGAGTCACGAGCGCGCATCACAGAAGAGAGAAAGGTCACATTTGTGCTTATAAAACATAAACTTTGTTATTTATTCTTGAAATGAGCGATCGTTTCGCTTGATAAGACCCTTATTCATCGTCTGGTGTCATTTAAAGCCCTTTGAACAGTTTGCACTGAAACTGTCTTTTGGACCTTGAACCTTTTGGTTCCCATTGAAGTCCATTATATGGAGAAAAATCCTGGAATGTTTTCATCAAAAACCTTAATTTCTTTTCGACTGAAGAAAGAATGACATGGACATCTTGGATGACATGGGGGTGAGTAAATTATCGGCAAAAGTTTTTTTTAAAGTGAACTACTCCTTTAAGGACATTTTTTACATAGCCTGTTAGTCATTATATTTAGTTGACAAAATGAGTCCAATAAATCACATTGTATCACTCAAAGCAAACTGAATGCCAGTCTGTCTGTCACAATTAACGATTTAAAACGTTATCGTCCAACGTGATGGCAAACAGACTTCCCAACTAATGGGAATAAACTAAATTTATCTCTTTACACCGTGTCCCGCATTGTCCCGCAAAATTTACATCCGCTGTCCTGCAACAGAGTAAGGTCACCCTCGATTTTGTCCATTGGGAATTGATTGGACGGTTGTGGTTTGCTATTGGTTGATCTCATGTGAGTGACAGGTTTCTCCGCCCTCACAGCAGTAAAGTGGATGGTAACAAGACGGTGCGGAAAGGATTATGAATCAAAAGCACAAATAAATAATTTATAACAAACACTGATATTCCATTAAAAAAGACTTTAATCGCTGATTATAAATGAATGCATTTTGTCAGTAAAACTGTCCAAATGCCTTTTGTTGTCTCAGTTATGTTGACTCCTTCCTTTTCTGCCCCAATTCTCCAAATCCAATCTTAAACCGGTTGAAATGTTAGTAGTTGAATGTTTACTCGTCCTAATGTCTATGTTTACTTTTTAATGCAACTCTCAGTCAGTGGTGATGATGTCACAGCACCCATATTATAAAGTCCACCTCAGATAAAGCTGGCATGAGGCACTTGACCTGTATTTGTGCGTCCCACAGATTGACTGAATAGAGCTTGGCATCATTATCTTTACACCTCTTTTCTTGACAGTTGCCAGAGGCGGCGCGGACAGTGTGGAGCCGTGGCAAGATGGCATTCTCCACTCAGTTGGGCTTACTGTTGTGGAAGAACTTCACTTTCCGACGGAGACAGACTGTAAGTTCATACCAAATACATTGAGATTTTAACGCATCACTAATCAATCAGTTACTGAATGCAACAATCAAAATGCATTTCAAAGCAGCAAAACAAGTGCCTTTTGTAGCATATGGAGTCCCTAGGCTCCCATTTTTCTGTACGGGGACATCTGTGAGGTTCTGGAGGTCACCAACCCCCACAAGCATTGAAAGAAATGAATAAATACATAAGTAAAAAGACAATTTGTGGATTTGCGTATATACTCTTTATTGTGTGGCAAGTTGCCGTTGAACAAACTGTAAAGTAGTTGTTATTTATGTACTTGCGTCTCAACTTTCCTTTTGAACAGACACGGAAATGCAAATTTGGAGCTTAAATGGTTGTAATTCAAGAACGCTTTAGAATATATACGAAAGATTGGTCTCGTTTTAAAGAAGACATTTGGAAGTCAAATAAATTAAGAAAGTGAAATTTAATTATTCATATTTTATATAAATATATTTTTTCAAAACCTGGGCGACTCTAAAACTGCAAAAAAAAAAAAAATCTGAACAAGTTGTGTTTCAAATTTTAGGTTGATATCTCAAAAAATGAGCTTTCTGTGAGATTTTGTTTGGGCGCAGTACCGTTCTCTTCCACTAGGGCACAACCAGACTGCCCATATAAGGGCGCCTACATGTGTTTTGAGTGATATGAACCATTATTTTCACACAATTTTCATACAATTTATGAAGTAGAGATCCTATTTAGAAGTAACATGGCAGATTTTGATATGAATTCAACCTCTAAGAAACATGAAAATAACAAGTATGTGCGTAATAGCTCGCTGCCACCTCACAAATGGTGAATCTATAATTTTTTTCTTTATATTTAAAAAAACATTCAGACTTTTTTTTATAAAATAATTGAATGGATGCAATCCATTGAACAAACTGAGGTTTCTACCCTTCTTTCGTGATTTTTCATGTTCATCACTATTTCTTTTTTTTTTTCTTTTCATTTCCTTTTCCTCTTCAGAACATGGTCATTGATAATAGAGCATATCCAAACAAAAAATAATAAAAACAAAATCTCAGCATGTTCAAAAGAGAAGAAAAAGAATATAGAAAAAAAAGGAGAAGGAAGAAGCTAACTTATTTCAAAATAAAGGTCTGAACACGCCTTAGTAGTATGAAAATATTCTTGTTGCAAATTGATAAATTAGGGCTCCTCTGTTATATATTTTGAAAATCAATCACCAAATATGGAAACTAGAAAATGATATATAGTTTATCAAGATTAGTTTAGGTTTAAGTATAGGATATTACTGTTTTAAAAATGAAATGGATTTGGGCCCACCGGTGGGCCCGTGACACTTAACAGGAGTCCAGAAAGAGAATGCACCTCAAAAACTGATTAAATGATCATGATATTTGTACGGACACGACGGCACATGAATGTCTGAACAGGAGGTTCACATGCCTCGTCAGCAGGAAGTCCAACAACCGTCACGATAAACAGGATTTTCCTGACTTCCCTAGAATAATTCATTCAGTGAACAGCAGTGAAGTTGTGTAAAGTTTAAACAAATAAGTGTGTCCTTTCTTTTCCAGATTCAGCTTCTGATTGAGATAATATGGCCGCTCTTCATCTTCTTCATCTTGATATCTGTCAGAATCTATTACCCTCCCTACGAGCAACATGAATGTAAGTGGCCTAAGATGGGCCAACAAACACACAACCAATCATTTACAACAACAGAATGAGATGTGTAGCTCAGGTTAGAACGTGTTTTTTTTTGTCCAATACACCAAACTGTGAATCTAAACTAAATTGCACTGAAAATATTTCACTTTCATTATATTGTTCTAAAGCCTATTTGTAGTAATGCAGTATGTTTGCACTGTCAGTTTAAAATGGTCTTAAAAAATATATTTTATTTAATGTCCCGTGTCATGCTGCCTTACTTCATTCATGTGTCAATATTTGCTCCACTTTGGAAATCACACTGTTCCCAGAGGAGGTCAAGGACAGCAAAACAGCTCCAAGAACCGCATGAAATTTGATATATCACAAGATCTCCGAAACACAGTTTTCTTGCAGTGTTTTAGAATAACTAAATGTTAGCTTTTTTTAGTTGGTTAGAAAGATAGAAACACCTTTCAAACAAAGGGAAAGAATTATAAGAGTAAAGAATATTTGCAATAAAGAGATATAAAGTGTAATCCTGTTCATGTGCATAGATAGTGTAGAAGACATAACCTTTAATGAACTCTTTATTGACCTAACATAAAACTACTTTTGAATATCCAAAAAATCCTTTAAAGTTAACATGACTTGCTATGGAACAAGCTACATCATTACCATTTTTACAATTACATCATTACCGCATGGCACAAGCTGATTGGCCTCTGCTGATCCTGCAGCCAATGAGATTGCTTGCTCAACATTTGAATAGTCTGGTTCAGTGTTTGCTGAGTTACTCTGAAACCCTCCTCCTCCCCAGCTCCACCTGCCCAGATCTGATGATATATTCATATCTGTCTTTTTTATGCAGTAGCAAGTCCATACTTGCAATAATCAACAGCAGCAGAGTAGCAGATCTAGTTCACCAAGACCAAATACATCAACATATCATCAATAACATGCTAAAATTAGTCCAAGAGTTGTCATGACTGAACTAAAAATAATAATTTACTGTATCGCATTGTGTGTGATTAGTCTGTGCGTGTTACTCCACATTATTGGGGCTGTCAAACGATTAATCGCATCCAAAATAAAAGTTTGTGCTTACATAATATATGTGTGTGCACTGTGTATAATTATTTTAAATACACACACATGCTTGTATATATTTCATGCATGTACTGTATATAGATTTATATATAATTTATATTATATAAATAACATTTTTTTTTCTTAAATATACATGCATGTGTGTGTATTTATATATACAAAATAATTATACACAGTGCACCCACATATATTATGTAAACACAAACTTTTATTTTGGATGCGATTAATCGTGATTAATCGTTTGACAGCCCTGCAAATTATGAATGTTTTATTCCATTAAACACTTCAGATTCAGATTGAAAATGGCATTTCATTTGTTGTAAATCTGATTGCTTTGTCTGATTATTGCAGGCCACTTTCCCAATAAGGCCATGCCCTCTGCGGGCACTTTACCATGGGTGCAGGGCATCATCTGCAATGCCAACAACCCTTGTTTCCGCTACCCCACGCCTGGAGAGACGCCCGGAGTGGTGGGGAACTTCAATGACTCCATGTAAGTCAATCAAGATTTGGGCCTGCATTGGATTTTACAGTACTTTAACACGCTTTTAATTATGTGAGTGTCGCTTTCGTCATTTACAGCATCTCCCGACTGTTCATCGATGCCAAGAAAATCCTCCTCTACAGCCAACAAGACAAGAGCTTCGAAGGTTTTAAAGGACTCGTCCGGGCCTTGAGAAAACTGCAGAGGAACACTGAAGGTCTGGCACCTTTCACAACATTTGGTTTTGTGGTAATTTAAATGTTGTACTTTATAATAAGTACACTATCGTTCAAAAGTTTGGGGTCGGTGCTCGTCAAGGCTGCATTAATTTGATCAGAAATGCAGTAAAAAAAACTGTAATATTGTCAAATGTAAACATTTGTCGTACGATCCTTGAGAAATCATTCCTATATGATGATTTGAAACCTTTCTTATTACTATTATCAATGTTTAAAGCAGTTTATTTTTGTGGAAACCTGATACTTTTTAAAGTCTTTACTGTGTTTTTGGATCAATTTAATGTGTCCTTGCTGAACAAAGTAATCGTTTCTTGAAAAAAATATTGTTCTGACCCCAAACTTTCGAACAGTGGCGTATGTGACCAAAAACAGCATTGTTATTGGTTCAATTTGTTGTTAGTACTAAGTATTGTACTAAAAGACTGGAATCGTGATAATCTTTAGGGTTTCCTTCACTACCGGCGTTGAGTTACTGATCTGGCAAGACAACAATGGTTGATTCTCATAAATTGCTTACTGCAGTTGTCCAATGTGGTTGCAAAAGTGTTTTGCTATGTGGTTTGCTAAGGGTGTTTCAGGTGGTTGCTTTGTTGCCCTGTACAAATATTATGTTCTGTGCCGATCCTATTTACCCATTTTTCAAGGTGTTTCAATGGACATTTGCAGGCGATACTTAGACTGATAACTCACTGTAAGGGTTGATGAGAGAGACTTGTGGGAGTTGATACTCACAGCTGACGGCATTTAATTAATGTTCCCGGAGGAGCTGCTGTTTGCATCTGGGGCTTGAGGAATAGGATGCTTGCTTTTCCCAGCGTGGATTAGCAAGCCTCAAGAGTCAATGGTTAAAGATGATCATTTTATGCCACAGAGACACTGTTTCATCAGTGTGCTCTTTTTGAGGATATAGGAATGTTCTGCTGGGGAAGAGTGAGGTTTGATAACTATGGAAGCTTGTGTCCGCCACTGAATATAAAAATAAAATAAATGATTGTGACTTTATTTCACAATTCTGACTTTATTTCTCAGAATTGCGAGATATAAAGTCAGAATTGCGTGATATAAAGTCAGAATTGCGAGATATAAAGTCAGAATTGGGTGATATAAAGTCAGAATTGCGTGATATAAAGTCGCAATTGCGAGTTATAATGTCAGAATTGCGAGATATAAAGTCAGAATTATTTTTTCTGAGAAAAAAAGACAGAAGTGCGACTTTTTATCTCACAATTTGGACTTTTTTTCTCACAATTGCGAGTTTACATCTCGCAATTCTGACTTTATAACACGTAATTGCGAGTTTATATGTTGAAATTTTGACATCTTTTCTCAGAATTGTGAGATATAAACTCGCAATTGCGACTTATCAGGCCAATTCTAAGCGGAAAAAAAGACCAACTTTTTCCCCCTCAGAATAGTTTAAATCTCACAATTCTGACTTTTTATCTCGTAATTATGACTTTTATAACTCGTAATTCTGACTTTTATAACTCACAATTCTGACTTTATATCTTGCAATTCTGACTTTTTATCTCACAATTATGACTTTATAACTCGTAATTCTGACTTTATAACTCACAATTCTGACTTTATATCTTGCAATTCTGACTTTTTATCTCGCAATTATGACTTTATAACTCGTAATTCTGACTTTATAACTCACAATTCTGACTTTATATCTTGCAATTCTGACTTTTTATCTCACAATTATGACTTTATAACTCGTAATTCTGACTTTATAACTCACAATTCTGACTTTATATCTTGCAATTCTGACTTTTTATCTCGCAATTATGACTTTATAACTCGTAATTCTGACTTTATAACTCACAATTCTGACTTTATATCTTGCAATTCTGACTTTTTATCTCACAATTATGACTTTATAACTCGTAATTCTGACTTTATAACTCACAATTCTGACTTTTTATCTCGTAATTATGACTTTATAACTCGTAATTCTGACTTTATATCTTGCAATTCTGACTTTTTATCTCACAATTATGACTTTATAACTCGTAATTCTGACTTTATAACTCACAATTCTGACTTTATAACTCACAATTATGACTTTATAACTCACAATTCTGACTTTATAACTCACAATTCTGACTTTATATCACCCAATTCTGACTTTATAACTCACAATTCTGACTTTATATCTCGCAATTGCGACTTTATATCTCGCAATTCTGACTTTATATCTCGCAATTGCGACTTTATATCACCCAATTCTGACTTTATATCTCGCAATTGCGACTTTATATCATGCAATTCTGACTTAATATCTCACAATTCTGACTTTCCATCTCGCAATTGTGAGAAAAAAAGTCAGAATTGTGAGATAAAAAGTCGCAATTACCTTTTATATTTTTCATTCTATGGCGGAAACAAGCTTCCTTAGGTAACTCGTCCCATCTGGTTAAAACTGCTCTGAGGTTTTGTAAAGGAGAGTTAAACGGTTTGAGGTGATGCTATAGCAAAGAAAAAAATCGCTTGGGTGTGAACACAAAAAACGCGTTGAAAAACGAATACGAATGATATAACGCGCGCTGATATTCAGCTCAACATCTCAATAATCTAAGCATTTGTTTTATAGCTCTATACTCTTACTCTATGTCAGTAATTTCCACTGGCTGCTTTTACTTGTCCTTGAGAAACAAAGTTTGATGCCGGTATGAAACGAACATAAAAAAAGCATTTTTGTTCAAGCACCCCCTGAATCTTTTACAGCTCATTTCCCAAGGACCTTTCCAGAATAGTAAAGAAAAAAGTGAAAAGTGTGGTGATTTCAGAGATCTGGCTGGGGAATGAATGACCTGTAGTGACCCCAGAGGAGGGAGACTGACTCAAACCAGTTCATATGATGATGAACATTCGGGAGGCACAATGAGCTCTGTGGTGGAGAACACTGCTCTACTCACTTCTGCCTTTTGTTTTCCCTCCGGCTTTCACTGTGGACATCTTGCACTCGGATCATGAACTCGGAGTTGAGAGCTAAATGGACGGTTGTCTTGTGACTGTAACGCAACGGCATTACCTCACTCGCTTTATCATTGAGTTAGGAAGTGCTGTCATACTTATCACAATGTTCTGAATGACACCCTTTATTAGAAATGATAATATTCACGGTGCAATTGTGAATCACTGGTTAATTCAAAACAGCAATTAACCAGTGTTAGTCATCATGATTGAGACGTTATCAAACTCATATATAAGCTTTGTATATTTATATATATCATGCTGACTAATACACTCTCAGAAAAAAAGGTACAAAAGCTGTCACTGGGGCTGTACCTTTTCAAAAGGTAAACTTTTGTCTATTTTAAGTGTTAATATGTACATTTTAGGTGCTAAAATGTACATTTTAGGTGTTAATATGTTCATTTTAGGTGTTAATATGTACATTTTAGGTGCTAAAAAGTACATTTTAGTTGTTAATATGTACATTTTATGTCCTAATATGTACATTTTAGGCGCAAATATGTCCATTTTAGGTCCTAATATGTTCATTTTAGGTGCTAATATGTACATTTTAGGTGCTAATATGTATATTTTAAGTGCTAATATGTACATTTTAAGTGTTAATATGTACATTTCAGGAGCTAAGTACATTTTAGGTGGTAATATGTACATTTTAGCTACAAATATGTACATTTTAGGTGCTAATATATACATTTTAGGTGCTGAAATGTACCACTAAGGTACCAATATGCAGCCTTTGGGTACAAAAGTGCACCTTTTGAAAAAAAGTACAGCCCCAGTGACAGCTTTTGTACCTTTTTTTCTGAGAGTGTATATATTTCAAAGTAGTTTGCTTAATTTTGTATTTAATGACGGGTTTTCTTTTTCTCCTAGGATTCAAGCTGAAGGACTTCCTCCATGATAATGAAACGTTGTCTGAGTTTCTCGAGAAAAATGCTACCCTGCCCAAGCATGCTGTGAGACAGATAGTGGAGGCTAACGTCAACTTGGAGAAGGTAAATTAATTCACCAAATTAAAACAACCAAATCATTAAAAAAAAGAGCATCAACACACATCAAGTACATTTTTTAGTTTGTCCTCCTGGTGTTGTTTTTACACGTCATGTATCCTGAGACCGTTATGTAACACTTATGCTGGCTCGTACAGATATGATGCGATGTGTTTTTCAAAACATGTGATCATATGCTCACATCCCGTGCGGATGACCTTGGTGTATTGGGATAGGAGTCGATCGGGCAGATGTTACACATGATGGATGTCCTTCGCACAGCTGTACTGAGAGAGCAGTGCACGTGCGTTTATGATGTGTGTGTGTGTGTGGAGTCACATGACAGAGCTCTGGCCAGAGAGCAATTCCTGGAAAACTGAGACAGGGCGAGCTATTCTCTCCACCTCCGACAAATGTGCTGCGAGATACAGGCCACTTTGACGACACTACTTCCGCTTTCTTAAAATATTCCCAGCGCTACATCTATCATAGATTCATTGTTTATGGATTCTTTAAAACAATGGCCCCAGAAAGACATTTAAACTGTATAACGTTTAATGCATTCAAAACAGTCGGCTAACATTTAACAACCAAAAAGTGTTGAAATACTTCTGATCTTCATTATGAACATCAAATATGTTTTATATATAGTTTAAAACAAACTTGAAGCTTATTTAGCTTTATCTTATTTGTGCTATCCTTCTTTAAATACTACTAATATACATCTATATTGTATACTCACCACATGATTTCACATAAATAAAATTCATGCATTTTTTAAGTGAAATAGGGACCCGGTTTTTGAAAGAAAATAATACTTTTATTCAGCTATGTATTAAATTGATACAAAAGTAAAGACATTTAGAATGTTAAAAATGCATAAAAATCCCGCCTCACACTCACGCCATTGGTTGAGCGAGAGGGGTTTGCCTGGTTACTATCAGTTTATTCTGCAACACCAAAATGGAGATATGAAGCATCTTCAAATCGACTTAAAAACACTTTCATTCATGCTATTTATTCATATTCACATGGCATTTTCTTGGTTGTGCACCTCGCAAATATGAGCATTTAGCTTGATTTGACATTAGGATCACTAGACACTAGGGTCAGTGTTTTAGTTTCACCTGCTTGTGATCCTACAGGTGCTCATTAAAGGGTTCGGAGTTCATCTTAGAGACCTGTGCAATACCACATCTCTGGAGGATTTCGTGACCATTGCCGACAAGAACGTGTCTCAGCTGACGCAAAACATCATCTGTCAATCATCTGCTGAATGGCTGAATGACGCGGAGAACAACTTCCTGTCCAACTTGGACTTCCTGAAGCCGATACGGGTGAGTAAATACAGCTGTTAAATAATAACATTTACATAGGACTAGGGTTGGGTATCGTTTGAATTTGAACGATTCTGATTCCGATTCCGATTCCTTGTTTCGATTCCGGTTCCTAACGATTCTCGATTCCGATTCTTTTAAGAGGCAGGGTCAAAAAAGTTTAGCTAACCTTGCTAACCAATGTCTTTCTGATGGAAATACTCCTTCTGTAAAAATACTCCTTTTGTCACAAATTTTGCATTTTGCCGAGATTTCGTTATTTTTAGAAAAGTGAAGCCACACTTTGGATCGCCGACGTAAGGTACTCATGTTCGACTCACGTGGTTATGCCAACACTTCCGGTAGACGCTTCTTCGTTGGTGGTGTTCAGCGGTTTCTTCTTCCGCTCTGCGGACTGTGAATATCGAAAATTAGGAATCGAAATTTTAACTTTTGAACGATTCCAGGAAAAACGAAAAGTTAGTCTCGGTTCCAATCGGTACTCGATTCTCGATACCCAACCCTACATAGGACACAGTTTTTATTTAGTTAATTCATTGACGTTAAATGATGAATGTTAAAATGTTAATGATTTTTTATGTCCCATGTGTTAACTTGCTTACTGGACTGCAATAAACTGCAGTGAACTTTGTCAGGTCTTCAATCTCAACAGAATAACATTGTGGTCACATAATGGCCACTTTTACATAATTTGTTTTTGTAAATGGGAATAATTATTTCAGCATATTTGTGCATGAAAAGGGAGCCGCCGTGACCATCAGCCAAGATAATTCACATATTGATGTCTTTGTGTATGTTCGCTTAGACTGAGTGTTTTCTTTGTTTTTGAGTAATGAGATTTCAAGATGCCTGGTCGCTACTATCTTTGCACGGCAATTTAGTTATGCAAGCAAGGGGACAGTGAGATCTTTGACATGTTTCCTCTAAATCACGACAGAATAGCCCATAGTAACTGCTTAAAACATGAAAGTTGCTTAATGTCTTGACATGTGTTTTACTGTTTCCGTGAACACACATACACTTCTACAGTAAAAACCACAGAGAAAAACACGAAGAAAGGTCACATTGCTTGGTTTTAAGTGCATTTTGAGGAAAAAAAAGAAGATTTTTGGTAGTTATATCTCTTAATTAAATATAAAGTTTAAGTTGTAAATTAAACAGGCATTCCGATATCACAGAAACGTTGTTACGGTATTTTTACTGTGAATTTCTGGCAGCCACCGCTAAAAAAAATGATCGTAATTTTAACGGTAAAAAATCGTGAAACCCGTAACGCGGTTATGCTACGGTACAAACCTGTTCATTGGTTTACAGTAAGTTCCCTTACTCTACAGTGTAATTTTACAGTAAAATACTACTCAGATGTACAGTTTTTAGAGATAAAAAAACAAGTTATCCTATAATTTACGGTTGTGGCTCAAATTTGTTTTTAAATAAAGTTTGGTAACACTTTATTTTACAGTATCTTTGTTACATGTACTTATGTATATACTGATGCTAATGACATGTTGTTAATTAATATTACTCAGTACTTAAACGTATAATTGCGCTGTAACAAAGACACCTTAAAAGAAAGTGAAACCATTTGTTTCTTCTAGATTTTTTTTCTTATCAGTCGGGTTTAGTTAAATGAAAGTTAAATGAATGTTTATTGTAGTGTTTAGTATTAACGCTGTTCACCCTCTAAATCGTAAAAACCTAAAATGTTGGGTTGTTTTTATCATAGATTTCATGGGATCATTGTTTTAGTAAAATGTGTACAGTAGTATTCCCTTGATGAGCTAATAATGTCTTTTTTGTTCATGTTTTGGTCCTGCAGAAAGACGTCAGGTCCGACCCTAAGATTATCCAGGATGTGTCCATAGCAACAGACAGCCTGCTGGAGAGTTTGGGCGCATTAGCGGTGGAGGTACGTCCCCCCCGAAATATCCCTCACCCTACTTTTGGATACCGAACTAGACACCAGAGTGAAGTCTTTAATTCCCACTCCAGCTTCCCAAATTATCTTATCCCGTATATTAGACCAGTGGATCTGGATTAGTCACATTTTTAAGTCGTTACTGCTACAGTAAAAATCACAGCGAAAAACACAAGAAATGTCACGTTGCTTGGTTGTAAGTGCATTTTAAGGTAAAAACAGATTTTTGGTAGTTGGTATATTAACATTATAACACTTAATTAAATATACAGTTTAAGTTGTAAATTAAAATGGCATTCCGATATCACAGAAACGTTGTTACGGTATTTTTACTGTGAATTTCTGGCAGCCACCGCTGTAAAAAAGTTTCGCAATTTTAGCTGTAAAAAAAATGTGAAACCCGTAACGCGGTTATGCTACGGTAAAAACCTGTACATTGGTTTACAGTAAGTTCCCTTACTCTACAGTGTAATTTTACAGTAAAATACTACTTAGATTTACAGTTTTTGGAGATTTTGGAGACAAGTTATCCTATAATTTACGATTAAAAAAGTAAATTGTTGTGGTTCAAATTTGTTGTTTGAAATATGTTTGATAACACTTTATTTTACAGTGTCTTTGTTACATGTGACATTTACTTATAGCAGTTACTATACTAATTTACTAATAGCAGTTAATTCACTGTAAAAACGGTCAAATGACAAACAAAAACCGTAAAATTAAAGTAAAATATCTTAAATCCAATAGAGTGCAAAAACTATAATTTTACAGAATTTTTTATTAAATTTTTTACAGAAAAACACTGTTATTTTTACAGGTTTTTCCTTTTTTTAAAATAAAGTTATTTTATGTTTAATTTTATGTTTTTTGTTTGGCAGCCGTAGCTGGCAGTCATTTGACCGTTTTTTAAATTGTTTTTTTTCAGTGTATGTATGATTATAAAAAATTAAAAACATATACCGATAAAAGTATTTTACGGTAATGCAATATTAATGAAATAATATCTAAACAGCATTTATGATTATATTACCAGTCTAATATGGAAATGCAACATGCCTTCATTTTATGCTTTGCATCGAGACAAATGATAATCATTAAGCTTTTTGCTTTGCCCTAAATCATTTTATAACAAGACTTTTGCTTAAAAGCACAAAAAGTTCTGTTAATAAATAGCTAGCATCCCAAACCTCCCTGCATCTTGGAAGCCATGGAGCTGACGCTTGACATTTCATGTGTTTCTGCTCTTTTGTATTTGGTGACGAGAGTTTAGAAACCAAAGCTGAGTGTTAAGTGGGTTAGCAGCAATAGTTTGGCCCATCACAAGACTCCCAATTCCTGCCAGCACTGGGCAAAAGTGCAGAGCTCGACAAATGTTAACTAACTTGCCTTTAGAACAAAACAGGGACGCGTTTTGTCATTCTCTGATGTTTCCAACATTATCACACAGGGTGTTTGTTCACAGGGATTGCGTCTTACAAGCAATCTCTTTCCAGTTAGTCATAGTTTTATTGTTTTAAACAGAAACAGAAATTGAGTTGACACCAACGCTGCGCTGGCCGTCATTAGTTCCTCTTTGTTCTCACACAAGAGTTGAACTCCAGTAACCCTCACATGCAGCAGCGAGAGGTTACTTCAGGTCGTGCCTCATTTCTCCAGTTACCCTGCCTCGATTGCATGTCTGTCTGGCCTCCAGGGCATCCTTGGACACCTCGTGATGGCTTACAGGTGACAGATAACAATAGGTCTCTTTCATGACTAACAGTCGCATACGGAGGAGAGGGAGCCCTGGATGATGTGGGAAAAGAGACTGTGAGCTCATCCTTTCAGTACAAAAAACATTTTTTTTTTATGTTTTATATTTTCTGTAGGGATTCACGATATATCGTCCAATACCGATATGGTGGCCGATATATGTTCTTTTTTTTTAATGTTATTGTTATCGGCATGCTAAAAAAAATTTAGCGGATATATTAAAGCTTATAAATTATGGATTATGTCCTTTAGCTGAGACACTTCAGATGCGCACTGTTCGCCATGATGGGTTTGAATAGCTTGAAATATGATTTGAATTACTTCTAAAAAGTAAAATACAGTTCAGTGCAACACAAATCTGTCATATAGGCTACTTAAAATTATAATGGCGAGACTTTTTTGTAATCAGGCTCTCAAAAATCATATAAACATTTTGATTTATCAGCCAATAAAGAGTTATCGGTTATCGGTTATTTTTGTAATTTTCTTTCTATAGTTTTTATTTATTTGATTTCGGCTTTAGTTTTACTTCTTTAGTATTTCAAGTTAGACTAAATGAGATCGACCAATAGCAAACCACAACCATCCAATCAATTCCCAATGGACAAAATCGAGTCCTTCCCTACATTTGTTCTTGTTTGAGAAGCCGTTTCACTCGGATATACAACACAATAGGGAAGAAAAGACTATTGCAACTTCTGTTTGAATTTTAGTGTTCATTCCCTGTTGTAATAAACAGAAAGCTGGAGATATGCCAATTAAGCCGTTAGTAAAGCTCATTGTGTTCGCTTCTCAGAAGGGTTGATGATGGTGATTTCAGAAATTGCATGCCAAAGGTGTTTACAGCCCTGTGAATCATATTAGCTCGTCATTTACAAACCTGACTGACTATAACCCTTCTACACAAACGTTCAAACAAGCACTTATGTAACACTGCGTGAAACCATCCATTTATTTCAGAATGAAAACTCTCTCATCAGCATCGTGCCATCATTCTCATAACCTATTTTTCCAACATGCATCCATTAATGTGACGGAAATGTCAGAAAGCAGTTTATTATGGTCTTTTGTCCTCTTGAGTTGTCTTTGGGTTTCATCAGGAGGATGACCGATAGTAACCTCGTCGTCGGCAAGCAGGCATGCGTGAGCGTGTTACAGCAGAGTCTCTATTCAGCTTGTTGTCGGGCAAGATACGGTTTTCACAAAACTCCCTTGCATTCCTCTCCAAGCACATGATGACCCTAAAGACACTTGCATTGCGTTCTCTTAAACATATTTACTTAAACATAATTAACTGTCATTATTGTCTTAGCTTCAATACGCTAAAAACCTGTATAGGCCACTATGTTTGTGGAAAACAACATGAGAATTTTTTTAATAAATATTCATCCAACTTTTTTTTTACAGTCTGCCATAGTCTCTGTATAGTGTCTCAAAAATACCATAAAAGTTTCATTAAAGGGGCTATGTGTAGGTTTTTACTTTTTTTTCTTTTTTTTCTTTTTTTACATTTATGAGCCAACCATAATGCAATAGAAAGAATGGCACCTTTAGGCCGGATTCACATACAGCGCCTAAAAATTTCGTAGAAAACGCTGTGCGCGCCACGTTCTCCTTTTTCTGGTTGGTTCTTGTCACGTGACCTACTGTGCGTTTATGGTGCGCTTGCGGCATTCTGAAAAGTTTAGATGTTTTTATCTTGATGCGGCGCGGACGCGCATGGAAAAAACGAGCGTACCGCGCGCCTACATTTGAAATAACGAACTTGAGCACGCAAAAGACGCGAAATGTGAACAGGCCCTTACTGTCCACAACGGTTGCCTCCATCATCAGCCTGTAGGCTCAATTTTGTTTGGAGGTGTCAGGTCCGAATTAGCGTGAAAATTCACAAAATGTGACGTTCTCGTCGACTTGGGATTACATTCGTACGGCAGCCATTAGCAAGCGGCTGCAGTCGCTAGCAGTAGTGTGTCAAATGGACTCTGCGGACGGAAAGAAGCGACCAGCCTCCAGCACAATCCAGATACCCACGGAAACTCCTCGTAAGTTTAAAAAAAAAGCCTCGTCTAGTGCGAGAACGAGCATGAGACTGGCTGCAGTTTCTCTAACGGCCACTGGTGTCAGTAACAGTAAGAAATTTCTGAACGATTTCATCAAGTGGTTCATGTACAATATTGCAGGGGAACAGACTGAAATATGAGATAACAAATAACAACTTACATTTTGTTCCTCGCGTAAAGCTTTTGTATGGCTTTACAAGACTGGAAGTATCATGCCAATTTCTCTTTATGTGTTTCACATTAAAAAACAATATGTATCATGACATATGGGCGAGGAAATAATTACAGAATAAAAATAAAGAGTAACGATTGCGCAATTCATACATCCAGAAGAACTTTTCGCTTGTATTATTTGGGTTTAGTCAGGATCAGTAACACCCTTGAGTGACGGTGACAACAACGGTTCATAACAATTACACCCGGTGACACATAGAGGAATAATGCAGGCCGGCACGTGGGCTACACACTCAAGATTAAAAACAACACATTCAGGTTGTATTCGTTTTGATTGGACGAACAAGGTCATGTAATGGGACAGCAAGTGCTTGCCATTAATATTAGTCTCACCCTTTCCTGAAGCCGCTGTAACTGAATGACGTACTTTGAGAGATCTGGATAAACACAGTCATTATGTCATCCGGTGTGCCTAGATGTTTGCATTTGTTTTCCCATCACTAGACAAACCGTTTCAAGCTATTCTTTAGCATAAGCAAACATTTTGTGACTTTCGACAAGGAAATATGCAATTTCGATGTGATTAATAACACCAGTCTGTTTTGCTGATAGACCGTATTGCCTTCGAACCACTTCAAGCTTTAAAACTACTTCAAACTGAAAACCTTCAAACTTAAAGCTGTTAAAATGACTGAAAGTTTGTCTATTGTTTGACATTGTAATAATATTTCACAATGCAACAGTTTTCACAGTATTTTTGATCAAATAGCTGCTCCTTTGGCGAGAATAAGAGATTTTCAGACGCCAAACTTTTGAACCCTGAGGACTTTTTTGAGTCTCTTAAAGGTGCATTGTGTAATATTTTGGAGGATCTTTTGACAGAAATGCAATATAATATACATAGCTATGTTTTCAGTGGTGTATAAAGACCCGTTATGCTTTTATTACCTTAGAATGAGCCATTTCTATCTACATACACGCGGGTCCCCTTACATTTAAATAGACATTTTGCAACGACATGTTTCTACAGGAGCCCTAAATGGACAAACTGCTTTACAGAACGCGTTTCGTCACTATTGTTGTTATTCATACAAAGAAGCTAGCTAAAGTCAGCGAATAAAACACTGACATAATGGTGAAAAAGTTCGAAAAACATCGTTTTACTAAGTAAGTGATTAAGGTAAAAAAAAATTATCTTTGTAAATTAACCTCGTCGTTGGCTACTCTCTGGTGTCTCAGACGACGGCATGTTTTCCTGTCGGCCACCGTAACTTCCGTTGGTTGCAATTCGCAACCTCACCACCAGATGCCACAAAAATGTACACACTGCACCTTTAAGTGATCAAACTTATCTCATTGTTTCCCAGCTTATCAGTATGAAGAGCTGGCGGGACATGCGCAACGAGATCATGTACCTGACGGGCAACAGCACGCAGACCCCCAACCACATGTACCAGGCCGTGTCCCGCATCGTCTGCGGCCACCCGGAGGGCGGAGGCCTGAAGATCAAGTCCCTCAACTGGTACGAGGATAACAACTACAAGGCCTTGTTCGGCAGCTACGGCAATGACAACGACAGCGAGCCGGTTTCCGCTTACGACAACTCCTCCAGTGAGCCAAGTCCTAATTCTCTCTTTTCTTTCACTTGTGAGTGCAAAATATGTCACGTCCCCTGCTAAACTGTTTAAAAAAACTCGTCATCTCTCCATTAGCGCCCTACTGCAACAACGTGATGAAGGGCCTGGAGTCGAGTCCCATATCGCGCATGATTTGGAGAGCTCTGAAGCCGCTGCTCATGGGAAAGATCTTGTACACCCCCGACACTCCTGCCACCCAGAGGATCATACAAGAGGTCAGGAGATTGAGGAGTGTTACATATAACTGTATGTACTGTACTTGTGTTGACCAGGTTTCTGTGAGTCAAAGATTTCAACTCACAGACTCATTCTGTATTATTGTCTATTTTCAATATTTTATTCTAATCATCAGATCATGTCATGATGGCACTAGTGTTATTTTATCATTATTATTTAAATACTCAAATCGATTAATTGCGATTAATCGCATCTAACATAGTTTATAAATATATGTTTATATGTGTGATTGTATTTATATATATACACATACAGCGTTTATGTTAGATGTGATTAATCACGATTAATCGATTTGACGATGCTATTATAGTATTTATTAATGTGTTGAATTACATTTATATACATTTAGGATTTTCTTTAAGGTTTTTCCATCTAACATTTATATGATATTTTATTTTGACTTTATTTAAATGAATGGAAATATAACAAAATGCCTACATATTTCTATATTTCCTGAAAAAGTTGTGTATTGTGTGCTGTATTTGTTAAAAAAAACCCTTTAAAACTATTGATAAAATTATTAAATAAACTTAACAAGATATGTTGGCACAATTTATATTCATCCACAAAAATAATTTCGAGTATTCAAGCAGAAACCTGTAGATCAAGATTTTGAGTATCATGAGAAATAGTATGTCCATATTTGAGCAAATATCTGAAGTATATATATACAATATTTTTTGGTATATTTTGTATGCTATCCATACAAAATATATATCCATATTCCAGCAATCGCCAGCAGTACCTTAAGGTCTGGAAGGCCTGGGTCTAGAAGACCATCCTAAAGCCAGGCTCAGACTACAGGAGTTTCAGGTCGATTTATGCCCCAACAATCGCGTCCAGGGCATCAGATGTTTGGCCCAGATTATCTGGTAAAGTGATGCGGTGACAGATGAACAGATCTTAAACCTCCCGATCTGCTCGCGGACACATCGGGGTCGCCCCGACAATATCAAACATGTTTGATATTTAGGATTTTAAATCAGGATGATTACGACTGTGATTACGTCAGTTCTTCCTTAAGAGACAATGATAGACAAGTCTACAAGGAGACGGAAGTGACGAACGTTTGAAATGGCGAAACAACAAGAGTCCGAGATGGAGATTGAGGAACGGCTGGTCGATATGTATCAGCAACACGACTGCCTTTATAATGTCTCCTCATATAATGTCTACAGCTCACTTGAGGTGCTAAATCTGGCATGATGATCTTAAGAGTATCTTGTAGTGTGTGACGCGCCACGATTTTCAAATCTTGTAGTGTGTGCAGGTTTGAGATTTGAAAGAAGAAAGTTCACAGTTGGTTAAGATTAAAAACTCCTTAGGTCTGAGCCCTGTTTAACTCTGTCTCTTTCTCTCAGGTCAACAAGACGTTTCAGGAGTTCGGCGTGCTCAGGGACCTCGGCGGCATGTGGGAAGAGATGAGACCCAAACTCTGGAGCTTTATGGAAAACAGTGAGGAAATGGACCTTGTGCGGGTGCGTCATACACACACACACACACACACACACACACAAAAGACACTGTTCCTGTTAGCCTGTTAGTCACCTCTGAGCACATGATTTTGTGGAAGTAGCTCAGATTGTGAACTTCACACTGCCACCTTTTGGACATAAGCGGTACTGCGTTTAACCTCCCTACTGAACTCACATGGCTCACAACGTGTGGCGCTCTGCGGGATGCATACTTATTAGTGGAGATCTTCAAACCCTTGGAGTATTCAAAGGACCTATTTGTGCCTAATCGAATAAAAAAGTGTGCTAGGTTAGGTGTTTTGCTGTCATTGGCACAAAATGCATGAATCCGAGTCGCCTTTCTAAGTGCACGACTTTCATGCGCGGACGTGCAAAAAAATTACAATAATAAATAAATGAATAGAAATCCAGGTTAAAATAAAGAAATTGAATGAATAATATATCTATCAACACAATATAATAATGAGTTGAATAAACTTAATAAATAATTAAACTTAACATTTCTTTTTCTCCAAATAGTATTTTCGACATTTATATGACACGTGATACAGTATATGTGATACAATTTAAAAAAATATATTTGATTTCAAAGTTTTGTTGACTTTTTGTTTTTGTTTACATTTATTGATGGAGTAGATTAAAATAAAATAAATAAACATGAGAATAAAATGGAATAAAGTAAATAATACATAGAAAAGTACAATAATGAGTTGAAGAAACGTCATCATTTAATAGAAAATATTTCCAAATATTTTAGACATCTTTATGATATAAATTTTTCACAATATGAAGTATAAGTACATATAGAAATATTATTATATCATAGTTTTGTTTACATTTTGTCCTCTTGATTAATTAATTCATAATACTGTGTGTCTTTTACAGCTACAGTAGCTATGTGATATTGTCATATGTTTTCCGATTAAGTGAATTTAATTTTTCTTAAACAGACACTCCTCCAGAACAACGCTAGCGCTCGCTTCTTTAACGCCAAGCTGAGCGGGACAGACTGGCGCGTGGAGGATGTGTCCAGCTTCTTGTCCAAGGCTTCAGAGGACACGCGTCCTCATGGGACAGCGTACACCTGGAGAGAGGCGTTCAACGAGACGGATCAGGCCATCCAGACCATCTCTCGGTTCATGGAGGTACACACATGCACACAATCAAACGCCATTCATCCATCTAGGAATTTGTTCTCTTGAACACAAGGGCTTGATCTCATTAAATGTGAGCATGGATTACGTCTAGTCCTTTAAAACGTCATCAACAGGATTATGTGGTCATCTTGTGATCTTTGCTAATCAATTTAAAGTTTCTTAGAAAACCGAATCCACGGTTTAAGTGCCTGTCCTATTTTTTTGGGTCAGTATGTGTAGCCCTGTCAGAAAGAAACAGTTCTCAGTTCTCCACTAAATTACAGTAACTAATCAATTATGCAACTGAAAACCACCAAAACAAGTCATCGCAGTCTAAAATCAGAGGGATTGACTGATTATATTGTGATTTAGGGCCACTTTTACTGACAGCGTTTGCCGTCAGAAAACTACCGTCAGGATTTACTTAAGACACGCAGTGCAAAATTAGCGCTGAAAAGGCATGGAGAAGTTTTTTCCTCAGTTAGTCCTTGGTTAGTCCTCAGTTAGTCCTTGGTTAGTCCTCAGTTAGTCCTTGGTTTAGCCCTCAGTTAGTCCTTGGTTTAGTCCTCAGTTAGTCCTTGGTTAAATCCTCAGTTAGTCCTTGGTTTAGTCCTCAGTTAGTCCTTGGTTAAGTCCTCAGTTAGTCCTTGGTTTAGTCCTCAGTTAGTCTTTGATTATTCCTCAGTTAGTCCTTGGTTTAGTCCTCAGTTTAGTCCTTGGTTTAGTCCTCAGTTAGTCCTTGGTTTAGTCCTCAGTTAGTCCTTGGTTTAGTCCTCAGTTAGTCCTTGGTTTAGCCCTCAGTTAGTCCTTGGTTTAGCCCTCAGTTAGTCCTTGGTTTAGCCCTCAGTTAGTCCTTGGTTTAGTCCTCAGTTAGTCCTTGGTTAAGTCCTCAGTTAGTCCTTGGTTTAGTCCTCAGTTAGTCCTTGGTTTAGTCCTCAGTTAGTCCTTGGTTTAGTCCTCAGTTAGTCCTTGGTTTAGTCCTCAGTTAGTCCATGGTTTAGTCCTTGGTTTAGTCCTCAGTTAGTCCTTGGTTTAGTCTTCAGTTAGTCCTTGGTTTAGTCCTCAGTTAGTCCTTGCTTTAGTCCTTGGTTTAGTCCTCAGTTAGTCCTTGGTTTAGTCCTCAGTTAGTCCTTGGTTTAGTCCTCAGTTAGTCCTTGGTTAAATCCTCAGTTAGTCCTTGATTTAGTCCTCAGTTAGTCCTTGGTTAAGTCCTCAGTTAGTCCTTGGTTTAGTCCTCAGTTAGTCTTTGATTATTCCTCAGTTAGTCCTTGGTTTAGTCCTCAGTTAGTCCTTGGTTTAGCCCTCAGTTAGTCCTTGGTTTAGCCCTCAGTTAGTCCTTGGTTTAGTCCTCAGTTAGTCCTTGGTTTAGTCCTCAGTTAGTCCTTGATTTAGTCCTCAGTTAGTCCTTGGTTTAGTCCTCAGTTAGTCCTTGGTTAAGTCCTCAGTTAGTCCTTGGTTTAGTCCTCAGTTAGTCCTTGGTTTAGTCCTCAGTTAGTCCTTGGTTTAGTCCTCAGTTAGTCCTTGGTTTAGTCCTCAGTTAGTCCATGGTTTAGTCCTTGGTTTAGTCCTCAGTTAGTCCTTGGTTTAGTCTTCAGTTAGTCCTTGGTTTAGTCCTCAGTTAGTCCTTGCTTTAGTCCTTGGTTTAGTCCTCAGTTAGTCCTTGGTTTAGTCCTCAGTTAGTCCTTGGTTTAGTCCTCAGTTAGTCCTTGGTTTAGTCCTCAGTTTAGTCCTCAGTTAGTCCTTGGTTTAGTCCTCAGTTAGTCCTTGGTTTAGTCCTCAGTTAGTCCTTGGTTTAGCCCTCAGTTAGTCCTTGGTTTAGCCCTCAGTTAGTCCTTGGTTTAGTCCTCAGTTAGTCCTTGGTTAAGTCCTCAGTTAGTCCTTGGTTTAGTCCTCAGTTAGTCCTTGGTTTAGTCCTCAGTTAGTCCTTGGTTTAGTCCTCAGTTAGTCCTTGGTTTAGTCCTCAGTTAGTCCATGGTTTAGTCCTTGGTTTAGTCCTCAGTTAGTCCTTGGTTTAGTCTTCAGTTAGTCCTTGGTTTAGTCCTCAGTTAGTCCTTGCTTTAGTCCTTGGTTTAGTCCTCAGTTAGTCCTTGGTTTAGTCCTCAGTTAGTCCTTGGTTTAGTCCTCAGTTAGTCCTTGGTTTAGTCCTCAGTTTAGTCCTCAGTTAGTCCTTGGTTTAGTCCTCAGTTAGTCCTTGGTTTAGTCCTCAGTTAGTCCTTGGTTTAGTCCTCAGTTAGTCCTTGGTTTAGTCCTCAGTTTAGTCCTCAGTTAGTCCTTGGTTTAGTCCTCAGTTAGTCCTTGGTTTAGTCCTCAGTTTAGTCCTTGGATAAAAGCGTCTGCTAAATGTCTAAATGTAAGGGCCAATCCCAATTCTACCCCCTACCCCTTTCCTTTCCCCTAGCCCTACCCCTTCGCCTTCCCCTTGACCCTTCAAACAGAGTGGCAATGCGTTGGGGTGAAAATATTCCCCTAAGAAATGGGACACCACTACGCCTCCGTTAAACGTCATTATAAGTCGTCGCTAGCGCCTACGTCACAGGATATGCGCCGATGTTTATCACAACTTCCAAGATCCCGTCGACAGCTGCAGTTATCTGTCGCGTGGGTTACAGCTATTTTCTTGCATCTTGTGAAGTTCGCAGGAAACAACGGAGACGACGAAAATATGTTGCGGGACTATCGTTAGCAAACTACAGTAATTTTAGCGATTTTTATACAAACGTTTCTGTGAAGAAACTGACCGTAAATATGAACACAATATTGAATGTAACATAAAGCAAATCATTATTTGTCGTTATAATACTTATTAAAGCCACAAATACTTAAATGTATCTGTCTCCTTTGTCGCTTGGGCAGCCAGCCTGGGTTAGCAGTGACACTTCTCATACCCCTTCGTTTGAAGTGTGCTCCCGAAAAATCTTCGTTTGAAGGGCTATCTGGCCCTTCTCCCTAGCCCTCCCCCTCCAACCAAAAGAGAATTGGGACAGCCCTACCCCTTCACGTGGACGCGCAAAACGGAGGGGAAGGGGAAAGTGAAGGGGTAAGGGGTAGAATTGGGATTGGCCCTATATGGACTGTGTCGTGGAAAAGTGCCATTCGTAGGGGGGGAATTGATCCAGATTATTTGATTTCCAGAATCGAGGATCATTGATTTAACCTGACTTCTTTCTGATAAACTTTTCAATTTCCTCCCCTGAAGTGTGTGAACTTGGACAAGTTGGAGCCGGTGGCCAACGAAGAACGTTTGGTAAACAAGTCCATGCATCTGCTGGACGACCGCAAGTTCTGGGCCGGGATAGTGTTTCCGGACATGCAGTCCAACACGTCTGATCTGCCGCCCCACATCAACTACAAGATACGCATGGACATTGATAATGTGGAGCGCACTAACAAGATCAAGGATGGGTATGAGAGGCTACGTTTTCTAATCATGCTACGAATCGGTCCGCACAGCTTCCGTATGGAGAAAATGAAGGATGTGATTGTGTTTCCCGCAGATATTGGGATCCCGGTCCTCGAGCGGACCCGTTTGAGGACATGCGGTACATCTGGGGCGGCTTCTCTTACCTGCAGGACGTGATTGAACACGGGATCATACGAGCTCTGACGGGAAGCAAGGAGAAAACTGGAGTCTACATCCAGCAGATGCCTTATCCCTGCTATGTGGACGACGTGTAAGTAACATCACAATGCAGCCTTTACATTAAATTAATACTTGTACATTCATGATCGGGTTCAGAAAAAATCAAGTGAGGGACCCCATCCGTTTATTTAACTGTTTAATTTTATATAAACAAACCCCATTTGTTTATTTATAATATATTTAAATAAAAATATTATTTATTTATATATTTGAATAATTATTTAATAATTATTATAATTATATATATTTTTATTTTAATCTATCTAATCTATCTTTTTATTTTAATCTAATTAATTATTTACTTTTGTTGTAATTTTTATTCATTCATTCAAAGGCAGCTAACTACTAAGTTGTCACACCAACTGAAATAAGTGACCATTTGGTGTGCCACACATTTGATTTCAGTAGAATGTGATACTATAATCATAAAAGCACAACTATTGTTTAAATTATTCACTACGTTGAGCTTGTTTTAGTGCATTAAGATGCTGTTTTTGCCCTAAACGAGGTATCTCAGCAGATATCTTTTGGAGACCGTTGACGCTGAAGGCGTAACCCATCCTGTCTCCTTTTCCCTAGTTTCCTGCGGATAATGAGCCGCTCCATGCCTCTGTTCATGACTCTGGCCTGGATGTACTCGGTGGCCATCATCATCAAGGGTGTGGTGTACGAGAAGGAAGCTCGGCTCAAGGAGACCATGAGGATTATGGGTCTGGATAATGGGATCTTGTGGCTGAGCTGGTTCATCAGTAGTCTGATACCACTGCTCATCAGCGCCGCCCTACTGGTTCTCATCCTGAAGGTGCACATTTCTCCGTTCGCGTAGTAAAAATATAACCCTAACAACAACGATTCGAGCTGGTTCTGTTTGTCGTATTGTGCTCAGATGGGGAATCTCCTGCCGTACAGTGACCCTGGCGTAGTCTACTTGTTCCTGGCCTCCTTTGCCGTCGTGACCATCATGCAGTGTTTCTTGATCAGCACGCTCTTCTCGCGCGCTAACCTCGCCGCGGCCTGCGGGGGCATCATATACTTCACCCTCTACCTGCCCTATGTGCTGTGCGTGGCCTGGCAGGATTACGTGGGCTTCGGCGCCAAAATAGTAGCGGTGAGTGTGAATGAACACCCTATACATAGTGTGAAAAATGAATATTATAAATATGTCTAGATTTGGAAAATATTTATTTGTATTTGTTTATTTTAATCTACTTTTTATTTATTTACTCATTTTAATGTAATTTGTATACTAATCTTACTTGTTTATTTGAATAGCATTTATGTTTATAGTTGTAATTGTTTGTTTGTTTTAATAACATTATTTATTTACTTACTTTAACCTATTTTTTCTTATTTATTTGAATCCATTTATTGACTTTAGTCTATTTATATTAATTGTTTAATTAAAATATTGATGCATTATTTATTTACTTATTTATTTTAATGTACTTCATAATTATTTACTTATTTTAATCAAACTTTTAGGTATTCATTTCAATCTAATTTTATTTATTTATTTATTTATTGACTTACATAACCTATTATTTCTTTAGATATTCATACTTATTTAATCTATATTTTATTAATTAATTTGAATCTGTATCAGATTTATCTAGTATTAGTATTAGATCAAAAGATTTATTTTCTACGCCGTTAAATTTAAAGTATTTTCTCATTATATTACTGCCCTGTTAGTTATAATTTACTTATTTATTTTAATGTTTTATATATATATATATATATATTATTTATTTTTTATTTTTTTCATCTTGATTAATATTACTGTCATTAGTTTTTAACCCTGTGCCCTGCTGTGTATGTGTGTTTGACCGGTGAACATGATTTCTCCAAGTACCACATCTTTGTTGATCCTGGATCAACTTTCCAATCAACCAATCAGATTTGAGGGACAAGTTTACATTTTATTTCAAGTTTAGGCTTAGATCCAGGGTGAAGTACGTAAACACCAGTGCTATTCACCTTTCATTACCCTCTGATTTTAGGGAAAAGTTATGGGTAGAGTTAGGTTTAGGGGTTGAGGAGGAACTACATTTTGGGACAGGAATGTATCAACAAAATATGTTGATCCAGGACCGTGTCTTACTTGTCAAAATCCCTGTGAGCGTGTTTGAGCTGATGCACTGAAGGCCTCTGGCTGTCTCTCCTCAGAGCCTCCTGTCTCCGGTGGCGTTCGGCTTCGGCTGCGAGTACTTCGCTCTGTTCGAGGAGCAGGGAGTGGGAATTCAATGGAGTAACCTTCTCTCCAGCCCCATGCAGGAGGACAGCTACAGCCTCACCACCTCCATCTCACTCATGCTCTTCGACGCCGTGCTCTACGCCCTCATGACCTGGTACATTGAAGCAGTGTTTCCAGGTTAGTGGCATTCGGTTAATATATAATTCATGCTCGCAAGATATTGGATGGCTAGGTGTAAAATAAAATGTCAATCTCACAGGCCAATATGGCATCCCACGTCCCTGGTACTTCCCTTTCACCAAGTCCTACTGGTGTGGAGAGAAATGTGGTTGGATTACAGCAGCGCCGACCAACAATAAAGAAAATGCTGAAGGTATTAAAAAATCCTGGTTGTGTTCATTGTTTTTAAATATGTTTAACCAAATTCTATTGTGAAATCAAAAAATTTAGTGTAAATGCTGACAAATGCGGTTTGATTTCTCTTCAAGCTGTATGTATTGAAGAGGAACCAGCCCACCTGGAACCAGGTGTTTACATCGAGAACCTGGTGAAGGTCTACAGCAACGGCAAACTGGCAGTGGATGGTTTGACTCTAGGTTTTTACGAGGGTCAGATCACCTCCTTCCTGGGCCACAATGGCGCTGGGAAAACCACAACCATGTAAGACAACTCAACACCAGATCTCATGCAGATCTCATAATGCAATAAGATAAGCTCAATATTTTTTGCTTTCTTAGGTCTATCCTCACTGGCCTGTTCCCACCCACCTCAGGCACTGCTTATATCCAGGGCAAAGACATCCGCACCGATCTGAACGCCATACGCCAAAACCTGGGCGTGTGTCCGCAGCACAACGTCCTCTTTAGCATGTACGCTAGCACCAAAAACACATTTCAGTTGTTTGACACAGTAAAATACCAGCTCTAGATTTAGACTCTGTTCTTGTCTGTGTGTTTTAGGCTCACCGTGGAGGAACACATCTGGTTTTATGCACGCCTGAAGGGTTTGCCCGAGGAGAAGGTGAAATCAGAGATGGAGCAGATTTTGACGGACCTCGGCCTGCCTCATAAAAGCAAATCTCGCACCAACCAGCTCTCAGGTGCGCAAATTAGTACCATTTATACAATTTTAGTGCTTCAATCAGTGTTGTAGTCGAGACCAGCTCACTCGAGTCCGAGTCGAGACCGAGACCATAGAGAGTCAAGTCCGAGTCGAGAACGAGACCAAAGACAGTCGAGTCCGAATCGAGACCGAGACCATAGAGGGTCGAGTCTGAGTCGAGGCCGAGACCAAAGAGAGTCAAGTCCGAGTCGAGACCGAGACCAAAGAGGGTCGAGTCCGAGTCGAGACCGAGACCAAAGACAGTCGAGTCTGAGTCGAGACCGAGACCATAGGGGGTCGAGTCCGAGTCGAAACCGAGACCATAGAGGGTCGAGTCCGAGTCGAGACCAAGACCAAAGACAGTCGAGTCCGAGTCGAGACCGAGACCATAGAGGGTCGAGTCTGAGTCGAGACCAAGACCAAAGAGAATCAAGGCTGAGTCGAGACCGAGACCAAAGACAGTTGAGTCTGAGTCGAGACCGAGACCATAGGGGGTCGAGTCCGAGTCGAAACCGAGACCATAGAGGGTCGAGTCCGAGTCGAGACCGAGACCAAAGACAGTCGAGTCCGAGACCAAAGACAGTCGAGTCCAAGTCGAGACCGAGACCATGGAGGGTCGAGTCTGAGTCGAGACCAAGACCAAAGAGAATCAAGGCTGAGTCGAGACCAAAGACAGTTGAGTCTGAGTCGAGACCGAGACCATAGGGGGTCGAGTCCGAGTCGAAACCGAGACCATAGAGGGTCGAGTCCGAGTCGAGACCGAGACCAAAGACAGTCGAGTCCGAGACCAAAGACAGTCGAGTCCAAGTCGAGACCGAGACCATAGAGGGTCGAGTCTGAGTCGAGACCAAGACCAAAGAGAATCAAGGCTGAGTCGAGACCGAGACCAAAGACAGTTGAGTCTGAGTCGAAACCGAGACCATAGAGGGTCGAGTCCGAGTCGAGACCGAGACCAAAGACAGTCGAGACCGAGACCAAAGACAGTCGAGTCCGAGACCAAAGACAGTCGAGTCCAAGTCGAGTCCGAGACCAAAGACAGTCGAGTCCAAGTCGAGACCAAGACCAAAGAGGGTCGAGTCCGAGTCGAGACCGAGACCATATAGAGTCAAGTCCGAGACCAAAGACAGTCGAATCCGAGTCGAGTCCGAGACCAAAGACAGTCGAGTCCGAGTCGAGTCCGAGACCAAAGACAGTCGAGTCCGAGTCGAGTCCGAGACCAAAGACAGTCGAGACCAAGACCGAAGAGGGTCGAGTCCGTGTCGAGACCGAGACCAAAGAGAGTCGAGTCTGAGACCAAAGACAGTCGAGTCCGAGTCGAGTCTGAGACCAAAGAGGTTAGATAACCTAAGGTTGGGTCTCAAACCAGATTTAAAGATATCTTCAAGAATATGTAAAATATTTGGTGGTAACAATAAAATTGGCACCATACTCAAACAGTAAACCAAATATACCATGGAATCATGTACACTGTAATGGTAAAAAGGCCACATAGTGGTGTAAAGGTAATTTTATTATAAATATGACTTTTTTTATTATAAATATGTATTTTCAATACATAGTTGAGCTAGAGGCTTCACATCACATCTGACCTGGGTTCTGCTGCATTTGCGTGCCGTGTAGTCTCAAATCATGCGCAGTTGCTCACAAGAAAGTCAGCAATCATTGGACGTTTCAATCAAACAACAATTAAAAGAAATATTAACATGCAGTATGGAATGGGACTCGAGTGGACTCGGGAATAAGTCCGAGTCCCGACTCCCAATATGTTTGAGTACGAGTCAATTCCGAGTCAAAATGCACACGAGTCCATGACAAGACCGAGGCCGAGGCCGAGTCCGAGTCTCAAATGCACAACACTGGCTTCAATTTAGAACTAACCATTATGGTCCTTACAGGAGGAATGCAGAGGAAGTTATCCGTGGCGCTGGCATTCGTTGGAGGATCGAAGGTTGTGATCCTGGATGAGCCGACCGCTGGAGTCGATCCTTACGCTCGCCGTGGGATCTGGGACCTGCTGCTGAAGTATCGTCCAGGTACAGGCCGATTCTCTCTGAGCCAACGCTGTGGTGATGTTCTTCCCCAAACGTTCCTTTAAGCCGTGTCGTTTCTCCTTCAGGGCGCACGATCATCCTGTCCACCCACCACATGGACGAAGCTGATATCCTGGGGGATCGTATCGCCATCATCTCCCATGGGAAGCTGTGCTGTGTGGGTTCCTCTCTGTTCCTCAAGACCCAGCTGGGAACGGGATACTACCTGACGCTGGTGAAGAAAGACTTCGATCTCTCCGCAAGCTCCTGCCGCACCAACAGCACCGTCTCCTATTCCAAAGCAAGTCTCAAGAAGGTAGGCATGTTGTTTAAGATTCATATTGGCTCTTCATATTTATATCACTCACCTTATCTGAAGTGCCATATTTTGTGATTTTCTTCGCCTCTGTAGGAGGACAGTGTCTCGGAGAGCAGTTCTGATGCCGGGCTTGGCAGCGACCATGAAAGCGAAACCACCACCATAGGTATTTAGCAGGGTTACTATTGTGAAAAAGCCTACCCTATCAAGACCAATTCGTACGAGTGATTAAAAAGTGGCTAATTCTTACGACCTCACGAATTTGCCACCTCTTAAAATCCGTACGAATTCCTGTGAGATCGGGTTGGAAAAAGCCCAAAAATAAAAATCCTGTGATTTACGCAACCTTAAATTGTTCCAAACCTGTATGAGCGTCTTTCTTCTGTCGAACGCAAAAGCAGACGTTTTAAATAGTGCTGGTAAACAGAGAGTTGACAGCAGCCATTGATTTCCATAGTATTTTTTTTCCTACTATGGAAGCCAATGGCAAATGCTTAAAAGATATGAAATGTAGTTTCTCCTTCCATCTCGTACAACTACGACTAAAACTATTTAGACAATTTTTGTTGTTTTGAAACAAAGCTGAAATAAACTTAAGTATGAATATTGATTGGAAAACTTAAACTAAGCAAAAATTAGAAATGCAACTTACTCAAGTTTAAGCTGAAGCAATATAACAGATCAAAACTGAACTCCAAGTTAAATGAAGATAAAGTAAAAATGACTAAAGCACATAACAAAATTACTGAGAATATTAAGATTAGTGCTCTCAATCGATGTTTAAATCATGGTAAATGACGCCTAACATTAACATTTTTAATATATGTTTATATTGTAATAATTTCACTTTTAATCTCCAAATTAATGTAAAACAACACAAAGACAGTATATTCTAAATATTTCATCTAACAGGTAGAAAATACAACAAAAAGTTATCATTACACACTTCACAGTCTTCACTGCATGAAATATCAATTAAATATAGATTCATCCTTTTTAACACAACAAAAGTTATTGAGTCATAAGCAGTGAGTGGTTTTCTCTTTGTGTTTTGTTCTTTTATTAACACGAATGACAGACAGCAGCAGGGTTATTAGGCTGCTGTCACTTTAAGACCTGACTCGGATCTGACGTGCACCCGTACTCCAAACTAGTATTCTCGAAAAAATTGGTATTTTCGCTTTTTAAAAGGATAATACTTAATTGTTGGGTCAAATATGGACAAACCAAGCCATTGGGTCCATTTTTTTAATAACATTTTTAATCCAACATTTGGGTTTGTCCATATTTGTCCCAAAATTGGGTTAAAACAACCCACCATTTTTTAGAGTGTACGAAATAGCACTGGTCTGTAGAGTTATTACACATTTAAAGGGATAGTTCACCCAAAAATGAAAGATCTTTCATTATTTACCCTCATGTTGTTCCAAATACATGCGTTTTGAATGCTTTCTCAACTCTTTCCATACTCCAGATGTCTCCCTGATCTCCAATGTGATTTTCAAGCACGTCCCTACAGCCAGACTAGTTGAAGACATGGGCCATGAGATCATGTACGTTCTGCCTTACGAGTCTGCCAAAGCTGGAGAGTTCGTGGAGCTCTTCCATGAGATCGACGACCGGCTCACCGACCTCGGCATTTCCAGCTACGGCATCTCCGACACCACACTGGAAGAGGTACCATTACCGAATAAACCAAACATCTCTTCATTTAATTCTGTTCATTCCATGCCAGAATGGGAATATAATTGGTTTGTGATTATTGTGAGCAGATTTTCCTCAAAGTGGCAGAAGACAACGGCGTCGACGTTGAACTCTCAGGTAAAACCCAGCACATTTCTCTTTTTATTGGATAGTGTCTTTGGAAACACGTAGGGTTACTATGTTTTTCCCATTATGTCGTCGATTAGATGGGACTCTACCAGCGCGCAGGAACCGCAGACATGCTTTTGGGGACCATCAGAGCTGCCTGAAGCCTTTTACTGAAGACGACTTTGACCTCAATGACTCAGAAGGTGATCCAGGTAGTTACTTTACCCATCCTTCATCCATCCCACTTATCTGGAGGATATTTTGAGCTCTGAACCGTCATCTCATGTCTTTAGATAATTCACATGAAGAAAATATAGCTTTGCAATATATTGAATATTTACTAGATTTTGACTTAATGTTGAAACATTATAAATATCTAAGTATCGTGGTCAATATTTACAATATTTAGGCAGATAGATTAAAGTAATTTGACAGGCAGTACCATGTAAAGACTGGAATGTATGGAGCTATATATATATATATATATATATACAATATTTAAGTTTGGATTAATTGCTTTTTTTATTTTATTTTATGATTAAGTCTCCTCCTCGCCAAGGCTGTATTTATTGATAAAACAATACAGTGAAAACAGTACTATTGTGAGATATTATTACAGTTCAAGATAACTATTTTCTATGTGAATGTTAAAAAGTCAAATTTTATGTTTTTTAGTGTCACATGATCCTTCAGAAATCACTCTAATATGATGATTTGATGAACAACCTTATCAATGTTGAAAATAATTTGTTCAGCTTCATATTATAAAAAATAACCATGATTTTTTGATAAAATGAAGGAAAAATCATAAAATAATATACAGTATAAAATATAGTATAGATTTCTTTAAAAAAAACCTTTAAAATCCTTCTGAGCCCAAACCTTTGAACTATGGTATAAATTTGATAAATATTATATTTCCGTTTTTTGCTTTATACGTGTACAAATATTCTGGTCACACTTTAGATTAGGGTCAAATTCTCGCTATTAACTATGACTTTTGCGTCAATAAACTCCTGATTACTGTTTATTAATGGTTATTAATAAGGTAGTTGTTAAGTTTAGCTATTAGGTGTAGAATTAGTTATGTGGAATATGGTCATGCAGAATAAGTTATTAATATGTGCTTTATAAGTACTAATAAACAGCCAATATTCTAGTAATACGCATGCTAATATGCAACTAGTTAATAGTGAGAATTGGAGCCTAAACTAAAGTGTTACCCATATTGTTTGTGCTTATTTACTGGAAGACAATGTCATATGAAAACACATTTCATATCTTTTTTGTTTTGGTGCACCGGCAGAATCCCGTGAGACGGACTGGTTGGGCGGCGCTGATGGTAAAGGCTCGTACCAGGTGAAGGGCTGGAGTCTGAAGAGACAGCAGTTCGTGGCTTTGCTCTGGAAACGCTTCCTGTACGCCCGACGTTCCCGGAAAGGTTTCTTTGCTCAGGTGTGTTGATCATGTGATATTCTATTTTAAGATTTTCCTGTTGTCTGTTTGCAATACCTAATTATGTCTTTAAAAAAATTATCATTCCAGATCGTTCTTCCGGCTGTGTTCGTGTGCATCGCCCTGGTCTTCAGTCTCATTGTCCCTCCGTTTGGAAAGTATCCCAGTCTTGCTCTGGAGCCCAGCATGTATGAGGAGCAGTTCGCCTTCTTCAGGTGCGCTACCATCCACACACTTGAGTCTGCGGGTTGATTCCCATGAGTCTTTGAGAGTCTAATGATTGGTTTCTCACTACAGCAATGATGCACCAGAGGACAGGCACACAAACAGCTTACTTGAAGCTCTGATGGACAGTCCGGCTTACAACGAACAATGCACAGATCAGCAGAACGATGTGTGAGTCCTCAAACCTTTCCTCCTATCGCTTTGCTGTAGTCTACATTAAAAAAAGAGCAGCGGGCATTCTCAGATAGAGATATTAATGATTACATTCACAGTTTACTCTGGAACAGCAACTCAAAAAATGATAACATCTAAATAATAAAGTCGCAATTGCGAGATATAAAGTCACAATTCTGAGAAATAAAGTCGCAATTGCAAGATATAAAATCACAATTCTGAGAAATAAAGTCACAATTGCAAGATATAATGTTGCATTTATGAGAAATAAAGTCACAATTGCGAGATATAAAGTCGCAATTCTGAGAAATAAAGTCGTAATTGCGAGATATAAAATCACAATTCTGAGAAATAAAGTCACAATTGCGAGATATAAAGTCGCAATTCTGAGAAATAAAATCACAATTGCGAGATATAAAGTCACAATTCTGAGAAATAAAGTCACAATTGCGAGATATAATGTCGCATTTATGAGAAATAAAGTCACAATTGTGAGATATAAAGTCACAATTCTGAGAAATAAAGTCGTAATTGCGAGATATAAAGTCATAATTTTGAGAAATAAAGTCACAATTGCAAGATATAAAGTCGCATTTATGAGAAATAAAGTCACAATTGCGAGATATAAAGTCGCATTTATGAGAAATAAAGTCACAATTGCGAGATATAAAGTCGCATTTATGAGAAATAAAGTCGCAATTGCGAGATATGTCGTATTTATGAGAAATAAAGTCACAATTGCAAGATATAAAGTCGCAATTCTGAGAAATAAAGTCACAATTGTGAGATATAAAGTCGCAATTGCGAGAAAAAAGACAGAATTGAGACTATCTCACAATTCTTGACTTTTTTCTCACAATTGCGAGTTTACATCTCGCAATTCTGACTTAATAACACATAATTGTGAGTTTATATCGAATTTCGGACATCTTTTCTCAGAATTGTGAGATGTAAACTGTTATCAGGCCAATTTAAGGAAAAAAAAGACAAACTTTTTTTCCCCTCAGAATAGTTTATATCTCACAATTCTGACTTCACAACACGCAATTGTGACTTTATATTCTGGACTTTATATCTTGCAATTCTGAGAAATAAAGTCAGAATTACGAGATGAAAACTCGCAATTGTGAGAAAAAAAGTCAGAATTGTGAGGTAAAAAGTTGCAATTACCTTTTTTATTTTTCATTCTGTGGTGGAAACAAGCTTCCATAATTAATCATTAAATAATTATTTATGCATTTTTCTGTGAAACAGTAGCAAATCATGTCCGATTAAAGATGGAGAGTGGGAGGTTCCAGAGATTCCCGAGAGCGTTCAGGACATTTTCCTCAACGGGAACTGGAGTATGGAAAACCCATCGCCTCTGTGCGAGTGCAGTTGCGAAGGAAGGAAAAAGATGCTTCCGGAGTGTCCGCCAGGAGCAGGAGGTCTGCCGCCCCCTCAGGTAGACATGTTCACCAAATATTGTCCTTCTTCAATAGCGCTATTATTTTAGATTTGTATCATTATGTTTCACTGACATGTTCATTGTCATTTTCTTAGATTAAAGTCACCGCTGTTGAAACCTTGCAGAATCTGACTGGCAGAAATATGTCAGACTACTTGGTGAAAACATACGCACAGATCATTGGGAAAAGGTGGGTTAAGCAAATCCAGAAATAAAGAGTTCCCGGTTTTCATTCTCATGGCAGCGCGTTAACTCAGTCTTGTTTTGTCTGTTCAGCTTGAAGAATAAGCTCTGGGTCAACGAATTCAGGTATGCTTATCGCTTCAGATTTGAAATTGATAAGGAAAATAATAATAACGCAAGGTTAGCTTTGAACCTCAAATCTCTTTCTCATTGGCTGTCTTACAGGTATGGTGGATTCTCATTGGGTGCCAGAAGCTCACAGGCCCTCCCCCCTGGCGATGAGATCACCGATGCCATCTCTCACATTCGTAAACGCTTCAGTCTTCAAGCGGTACGTCTAACTTTGTCGGCCTGCGCTCATGTTTGAACCTCAAGTAGGGCCCATATTGGAGTAGTCGCCCTATATTTGGGATTTAACCCCGTCTTTGTTTTGTGACCCATAGGGTACCGCAGCTGACCGCTTTATGGGAAGCCTGTCGATTTTTATCCATGGGCTTGACACCAAGAACAATGTCAAGGTGTGTACACTACATTCCATACAGACACATGTAGATTTCATAGTCATGACGAAAGCTTACACTCTTTATTCAAGCCGGGAAACAAAGACGTTAAAAGACTTGATTGTGTAAACGGATCTTGGCACGAGTGTTTTGGCAGCATATTTCTGCACAGCTTGAGTTATTGTCCAAGAGAAAATCGGCTTAACTTAAGATGCCTTTATATAATTGTTATTGTAAGGTATTTATGTCTTTACTTTAAGATTTTTAAAGGATTTTTTATATATAAACAATGCCAATATATGTATTGTTGTATATCTAAAATTACAGTTATTTAATTACAAATATTATTGATATTTAATATATAAATATATAATTGTTATTATTTTAAGTTGTTTATAGACTTGTAGGTCTTTATATTTAACATTATATACTGTATATACTGTGTGTGTGTGTATATATATATATATATATATATATATATATACATATATTATGGCTGTCAAACGATTAATCGCATCCAAAATAAAAGTTTGTGTTTACATAATATATGTGGGTGCACTGTGTAAAATTATTTTGTATATAAACACACACATGCATGTATATTTAAGAAAACAAAATGTGTATATAATATCAATTATACATAAATCTATATACAGTATATACATGAAAATATTTCTTAAATATATACAAGCATGTGTGTGTATTTATATATGTTAAATAATTATACACAGTGCACCCACATATATTATGTAAACACAAACTTTTATTTTGGATTTTACTTCGCGATTAAACGTTTGACAGCCCTATATATAAAATTATGTATATAATACATAAGCACACAAATGACTTAAAATAACTATATATATCTCATATATTTCAATTGTTGTTATTGTAAGTTATTTATGTATTTGTTATCCTTTGTTTATTTATTTACTTGTAGTTCTTAAGTTTTTAAATTACTAATATTGAACCTTAGACCTAATTATATATAATGATTAAATTTACATTTACATTATATAAATACAGTACATAAATAACTTAAAATAAATATGTATATCTTATGTGTATAAATCCAAGAGGTGAGCTGACACGTTGTGGGCTTTGTTAATGTTATCTATTTTGTAGATGGGACAGTCTATTATTATGCCAGAACTCATAGACACTGATGATTTAAGGGCTGTTGTTGCTCTGTAAGAGCAAGAAGAGTGACGTGATTGTGTGCTTTTCCAGATCTGGTTCAATAATAAGGGCTGGCACAGTATCGGAGCATTCCTCAACGTCATGAACAATGCCGTCCTGCGTGCAAATCTGCCCCCCGGCCCGGAGCGCTCCAAATTCGGCATCAAAGCGTTCAACCATCCGCTCAACCTCACCAAAGAGCAGCTCTCTCAGGTGGCGCTGTAAGTAAACCCGACACACTAAAACCCATGTACCCATGCACAGTCTCCATCTCTGACCTTTGACCCCATCAACTTCCCAGAATGACAACCTCAGTCGACGTGCTGGTGTCCATCTGCGTCATCTTCGCCATGTCCTTCGTCCCGGCTAGCTTTGTGGTGTTCCTCATCCAGGAGAGAGTGAATAAAGCCAAACACATGCAGTTCATCAGCGGAGTGCAACCCTTCCTCTATTGGCTCGCCAACTTTGTTTGGGACATGGTGAGTATGTTGTAAAGTGAAATCATCTTACTCAAAATCTGTTCAAATGGCTTTTGACCGATTATATCTTTGTTCTTTAGTGCAACTACATTGTCCCCGCGACCCTGGTCATCATCATCTTCCTCTGTTTCCAACAAGAGGCCTATGTGTCCTCCACCAATCTTCCTGTTCTTGCTCTCCTGCTGTTGCTCTATGGGTAAGATGGGCCTTACTATCTAGCAGGGGTGTAACGGTACAGAGAAGTCATAGGTAAACAGGAAAACCAACAGATAAGCGTAAGACATCATTCGAGTCTATTTTTATTTGTGTGCACTCACAATTAAAACAAAAATGTTTTAAAACAAGGAAAACAAACAGTCACAGTTTAAAAATGCATGTGCCGTTACGCCCCTGCCGTCTAGTTTACAGTAAGGATGTTTTTTTTTAGAAATATATTAGTCATTTTATTTACCATGGATGCATTAAATTTGACATCACAAGAAAAAATAATAATTTTAAAATACATTTAAATAGAAAACAGTTCTTTAAAAACGTAATATTTCACAGTATTACTGTATTTTGTTATCAAATACCCGCAGCCTTGGTGAGCGTTAATTAAATAGAGCAAAAAACGTCTCCAATAATATGTCAGTAATATGAAAGCTTTGGCCGTATGTGTGTTTCTTTGTGTTCATCTAGGTGGTCCATAACACCCCTGATGTACCCAGCGTCATTCTTCTTTAAGATTCCCAGTACAGCATATGTGGTTTTGACCAGCGTTAACATTCTCATTGGGATAAATGGCAGCGTATCCACATTTGTCCTGGAGCTTTTTGGCAGCAATGTAAGTTCATATTTCTCAGCTGTGCTTGATTTATATGTCTTCTAACTAATGTGATCTAATTTGTGATGACAATGGTTCAGCTCTCCTCAAAAGAAACCCTAAACTAACTATGGATGTTTCTTGTCGTTTTGATTTTAGGAGATTGGAGGAATCAACGACATCTTGAAGAACGTGTTCCTGATCTTCCCTCATTTCTGTCTGGGCAGGGGTCTCATTGACATGGTGAAGAACCAAGCCATGGCTGACGCTCTGGAGAGATTTGGTGTGTACCACTCCCACAATCAAATCCTAATTGTTTTTTTTTTTAAATCTTAGAGTAAAATGTTCTTTTTAGAATGTCTGCACTAACCGAACAGGAAACGTTCTTAGAACTTTGGGTAACGTTCTGGCAAGGTTCTCTTAACATTCTGAACCAACGTTCTTCTAGGAACGCTAATAGAATGTTTTTTTTAAAGTTATCTGGTCTTTAATAATGTTCTCAAAACGTTATCACAAACATTATTTTAAGACCGCTTTTTGTTGGATGTTTGTCTTGTGATTTTGTACATTGAAAAACATTTTTTTTAAAAGATATTAATACTTTTATTCAGCAAGGATGAATTCAGTTGATCAAACATGACATTTATAGTGATAAAAAAATCAGTTTTAAAGACATGTTGTTCTTTTGAATTTTCTTTTCATCATTGAATCCGGAAAAAATAGGATTCTTTCCACAAAAATATGAAGCAGCACAACCGTTTTTAACTGATAATAATCAGAAATGTTTCTTGAGCATCAAATCATCATATTAGAGTGATTTCTGAAGGATCATGTGATCATCTGAAGACTGGAGTAATGATGCTGAAAATTCAGCTTTGGTCACACATTATAAATTATAATGAAATAGAAAACAGTTATTATAAATTGTAATAATGTTACTGTATTATTGATCAAATAAATGTAGCCTTGTTGATCATTAAATAGACTTCTTAAAATTTGTTAAAATCATTCATGGAACATACTGTATATAGTTTCTTTTCAGAAATATTTTAGTTTGATGTTTATCTAACATTTTTAAATGTTACTACTTGTTGAAGTGAACATTCAAAAGTATCTGTCCCATAATGTTTTCAAAATGATCAAATTGAACATTCACATAACAAAAAAAAATTAAATTAGTTGATTGATTGAATGTTCAATGTTCACAGCATTTTCATAACCTAATGTAAATACTAGAAAAGCATATTTTTGTTAGCTAGGAGTTTTCCCCCAGATCTTGTTTAAATAATCGCTGATGTTGGTTTGGTTTGGGGCCCAGGTCAAAGTGACATCTTTTTGTTGACATAACATGTCCTGGATCATTTCCATGGAAAAGCATTAGGATATGTTTTCCTCTAAACAAAATCTCATTCTCAGAGTCGAATGTAACAAAATGAGGTTTATAGACCATGTCCAAAACCTAGTAAGCTGACTATAGCAGTGTTTTTCTGGGTCTGCTTCTTCTGACATGATGTTTCTGAATGTGTCCAGGTGAGAATCGATTCCGCTCTCCTCTGGCGTGGGACATGGTGGGCAAGAATCTCTTTGCCATGGCCATAGAGGGATTGATTTTCTTCTGCATCACCGTCCTGATCCAGTACCGCTTCTGCATCAAGGCTAGGTGACAATACTTTAATACCCAAGCAATTTTAAATATACGTCAAATCTGTTTTAAATGCATGTGCTACATGTTCTGTTGTGTTATTGATACTGTAGGCCGATTAGCACTAAGCTGAAGCCCATCGGAGAGGAGGATGAGGATGTGGCCAGAGAAAGACAGAGGATTCTGGGTGGAGGAGGACAGACTGATATTCTGGAGCTCAGACAACTCACCAAGGTCGGCAAAATCTTGCTTATATGTATATATATATATTGGTGGCTCTCATAGTAATCATAGCATCAGTATTGTTGTTCAGGTAAAATAATACTAATATTGCTCATTTTGCAGGTGTATAAGAGGAAGCAGAAGCCAGCTGTTGACAGACTGTGTGTGGGAATCCCACCGGGAGAGGTGAGATCACATATCTGTCTTCTTAGTTAACGAAGAACTGTTTTCAGTTTATTTGGGTTCACTTGTATGATTGGAATTATGGTTTAGATGAGATTATGTTCTTTCACCAGTGTTTCGGGTTGCTCGGTGTGAACGGAGCTGGAAAGACAAGCACCTTCAAGATGCTCACGGGAGATTCAGTTGTCTCTAGTGGAGACGCTTACTTGGCGGGAAAAAGGTTAAACATCATGCTACTGATTTAAAGGGATAGTTCACTTTTAAAAAAAACTTTTGCTGATAATTTACTCACCCCCATGTCATCCAAGATGTCCATGTCTTTCTTTCTTCAGTCGAAAAGAAATTAAGGTTTTTGACGAAAACATTCCAGGATTTTCAGTGGGAACCAAACGGTTCAAGGTCCAAATGAGAGTTTCAGGGCTTTAAACAATTCCAGACGATGAATAAGGGTCTTATCAAGCGAAAATGATCACTCATTTAATAAATAAATAATAAAGTTTAAGTTTTGTAAGCTCAAATGGTCACCTTGCTCTGTTCTGTGATGAGCGTTCGAACTCATTCTTAAAAATGAAAGAATCTTTTCCCGAGTCAATTTGTTCATTTCGTTCGTTGAATGAACCAAATGACACGAAAAAAGATTTGTTCATTTTGACGAACGAGTTCAAACAGGAGAGTCACGAACGTGCGTCACAGAGCATTTGAGCTTATAAAACTTAAACTTTGTTATTATTTTTTTAATTGAGCGCTCTTTTTTTGTTGATAAGACCCTTATTCTGGAATCGTTTAAAGCCCTTTGAACAGTTTGCACTGAAACTGTCTTTTTGACCTTGAACCGCTTTGTTCCCATTGAAGTCCATTATATGGAGAAAAATCCTGGAATGTTTTCATCAAAAACCGTAATTTCTTTTCGACTGAAGAAAGAAAGACATGGATATCTTGGATGACATGGGGGTGAGCAAATTATCAGCAAATTTTTTTTTAAAGTGAACTACTCCTTTAGTGCTTTCCTAAAAGAGCCCATTTTTTTGTGACTTTCAGGTTGTCGATATGCTAGTATTCTAACATGTGCATAGTATGCACATAACATTTAAAAAATGTGACTTTTTTTCTAATAAAAGCAATCTCTTGGCTTGTTTTCTGCAGCGTGCTGACAGAGATTGATGAAGTGCATCAGAAAATGGGCTACTGCCCGCAGTTTGACGCCATCAACGACCTGCTGACCGGCCGAGAACATCTGGAGTTTTACGCCATCCTGCGAGGGGTCCCCGAGAAAGAAGTGTGCGAGGTCAGTCTTTAGCTGTGCTCGAAAAGGAAAGTCTTGTGTTGCAGCTGATTATCGAGGGATCTGATTGGTTGTTTGTGTTGTCGCAGGTGGCGGATTGGGGCATTCGTAAACTGGGCCTGATGAAGTATGTAGACAAAGCGGCTGGAAGCTACAGCGGGGGAAACATGAGGAAGCTTTCCACCGCGATGGCGCTCATTGGAGGACCGCCAGTGGTGTTCTTGGTGAGTGTGCAGATAATAAACGTTGTGCTCGTTTAAGCCAGTGGTTTTCTACTAGTGCATCACACACTGAAAATGTATCATAGGTCTGTACCGATCATGGAGAACAGGGAAAAACAAGGCTTCATGTGAATAATAAAATGCAAATGCAACTATACAAATGTGCTTAAAAAGTATAGCATAGCAATTAAAAGCTAAATGAAATATAATCTAAAAAATTAGATTAGCAGCTTTTAAATGAAAGAATAAAAAAGTTTTATACCAACCACAGTGTTTTGTGAGGTTGTCAAGAGCATAAAACCATCTAATTGGGGCAAAACCAGAGCAAACCCTGTGCACGGTTAATATACTGAATTCAAAAAGCACTGTCATCCTCTAAAACCCATGCGTAAGGGTGTATATAGGTCATCTGCATTTCAAGAAAAGATCTTGTGACATTCATTCCAGTTTAGATCAGCGCTGTTGTGTAACAGTTCTCGGATTGGCCGCTTAGCAGGCCTCTTTTTCCCAGAACAAAAGCGATACCCAGATCTTGCCACATTTTTAATACACTGTGAAGCGCTTAATTCCCGTGAAACCGGGTTAGCAGTTCTAGCGAGTCAGTGCAGCGCTCCACTTTTCTGGTGCCCGTCAGTCAGAATCGGGAAACATGCTCACGCTCTTCCCTCTCTTTATGGTGTTCTGCTTGTGTTTCCTGCTGAATTTGTGGGCGACGGTTAACATGGCTGTCGCTGTTGTTACAGGACGAACCCACCACTGGGATGGACCCCAAAGCCCGGCGAGCCCTGTGGAACTGCATCCTCAGCATCATTAAAGAGGGGCGCTCGGTCGTTCTGACCTCACACAGGTGAGAACGGAAGAGTTGTGGGTGAGGCGACCAAAACGATAACAATATAAATCACGACGTAGTATTTTTATTGTTTAATTTTTGTTATTAGAACAAAGATACAAATAAAATAATATAAAGAATGATTTAAAGTTTTTCAGGCACCGTATTTTTATGTGGTTAGAAATACTAATGATTAAATGTATAAACGGTCATAGTCTTCTCTTTTGTGGTTTGATTCACAGGAATATTAGGCTACTGTCACTTTAAGAGCGAACACACTGATCTAATATACTGACATGCATGCGGTTTTCACCCAACTGTGTACGTTCACTTACGACTGTGTTAAGTGAATACTCCATACGATGGTTATTTTGACATAACTGTATGTGAACTGAATTCAGGATCGCGCGCTGCCTTAGGTTGTTTACACAACAACAATGTAATAAACAAGGTAATGTTTTACCTTTGGCGTACAGGTGACAACGTTGTCAAAACTATCCCTGTTCACATGGATTCATAAAAATGACTAAAAACGCTGTATTCTGCTGCCAGGACAGTAGATGGCGATGTCGCATTGTAAAGAAACACTGCGTGCCGTTACGCATGAAGTCACCGTTTTCACAAATTCGCGTTTTTGTAGTTAACTCGGACACAATAACGGTAGAGTTTTCAAAACGTGTTAAATTAACAAAAAAAACGCATATAATGCTTTCCGGTTTTAGTTGTTAATGCACTTAAAGTTACAATATGCAGGATTTTTGCAGTAAAATATCCAAAAACCACTAGGACAATGTTATATATTTTGTTTAGTTGATTACAATATCCCAGATGTTTTCAACTATTTGTAAATCGTGAGAAAATTGCGATTTTAACTAAGGAAACGGGGCGTGTGAGCAGGAGTGAGGAGTCGCCAGTCAATGACGTCATATCCGCGTTACCCCCGGTTTCCGCCAGGTTTGACCTCGTACTGCAATAGTAACCATGGCGACAGATGTGGACAACCGGGTTATGCCCGTTATGCCTAGCAGGACGCTCACGCTGTTGTTGTTTTGTTCAAACATTATGGACCATGGCAAGCAGACTTTGAGACAAAATGAGGACTAAAACGAAGATCAACATCTTTTGAGATGCCGAGAGCCCGTCCGCGACTAACTTCGACTTAGAGACGCGAGTGTTGCAGGTTGACGTTACTTTATTAAACAGGTGAGCAAATGTTGAGCATGGTGAGCAAACTAATCAATGTTATTTAACGTTAGTTCAACATGATGAAAAGTTAGAATATGATCTGTATGTTATTCTCTAATGTTAATCAAGCGTAGCCAACAAACAACCTAACTAACAACATTCAACACACTCAAATCCCGTTTAGTGTGATAGTGTAAGTTAACTGTTAGAGCAAGAGAAGCAGCGCGTATGAGCATTAATCCAGCACTTGTGTGTAGTTCGGTAGAATAAAATGTCCTTATTCCTTAAAATCCGCGGGACTCGCGTTGCGTGTGGCGCTGCTTTACGTCTAGCACTGCTTCACACCACAGTCATGTTAAAAAACATCAATGTATTCACTCATCCATAAAAGATCCATTAGCTTGACGACAAGAGCCATAATTCTGCTAAATATACGTCACAATATACGCCTTTGTTATTGTAAGAGGTTAGCGACCCCTGGTGGCGAAACAATCTTGCATATTGTACCTTTAACTCATGCGTCCCGCTCTTTATATTTACACACCATTTTATAAAAGATTTAACAAAATCTTTAACAATAGACACCCTCGCCGCGATATCGCTATACCACCCAGCCCTAATAGCATAATGTTGTGTTATATCCTTGGCTTCTTTGCATGACTTTGCTGTTTGTCCTGCAGTATGGAGGAGTGTGAAGCTCTCTGCACTCGCATGGCCATCATGGTGAACGGCAGGTTTCGCTGCCTGGGCAGTGTGCAGCACTTAAAGAACAGGTTAGACCTTGTTTTTGATTCATCCCAGAGAATGTATAGCTTTGAATGGGTTTACTGAGCCCTGCGCTCCTGCTCCAGGTTTGGTGACGGGTACACCATCATCCTGCGGGTGGCGGGAGCCGATCCGCGGCTGGAGCCGGTGATGGAGTTCATCGAGCGGGAGCTGCCGGGCAGCACCCTGAAGGAGAAGCACAGGAACATGCTGCAGTACCAGCTGCCCTCCTCGCTCACATCCCTCGCTCGCATCTTCAACATCCTCTCCAAGAACAAAGTGCAGCTCCACATTGAGGACTACTCCGTCACACAGACCACTTTAGACCAAGTAAGAGCGCTTCAAGATCGTTTAGTAGGGGTGTAACGTCACCCTCATATCACGAAACTGAACTCACGATACGATATTATTGCGATATTCTAATTTGATTCTACATTGTGGGTGTAAATGAATATCTTGGTAAGCCAGAGTAACAATATTCATGATTCTGAAGCTGAAAATATAGAATTATTTCAGGCGAATATGCTTTGCTTGATATATTTAAAATAATGTAAACTGGTAATATTTTATACATTATATATAGTACTTTAATGTAGTACTGACACTGTCATTTTTTCATTTTGGGTGAACTATACACAATACGGATTGTCACAATCCATGATACATTTTGTTGCATTTTTGTATTGTGATATATCGTGACACCCCTATTGTTTTATGGGAAATTCGATGCCATATAGATTTAAAAGTGCACTTTTTGAGCATTTTGCATTACATGAATTGTTGAAATTCACTGAAATATAGCAAAATTGCTCAATTAAAAAAGTTATTTAAAAGAAATAAATTAAATTCTCGCCCTTGTGTCTTTCCAAAACCCGTAAGACTTTCGTTCATCTTCAGATGATAAATGATGACAGACCTTTCATTTTTGGGCGAACTATCCCTCAGCAAGGAGCATTAAATTGATCAGAAGTAACAGTAAAGACATTTATAATGTTTAAAATTAAAATTCAGAACTTTGTTCATCATAGAATCCTGACAAATCATTTCCCCCATTAGTATGAAGCATCATAATTGTTTTAAACATGTTTTTTGATCGAATGATTTCTGAAGGATCATGTGACACTGAAGACTAGAGGAATGATGCTAAGAATTGAGGAATAAGGAATAAATTACATTTCACAATATGTTCAAATAAAATTTTATGAAACATTATAATTTAAAGGGATACTCCACTTTTTTTGGAAATAGGCTAATTTTACAACTCCCCCAGAGTTAAACAGTCGAGTTTTACCGTTTTCGAATCCATTCAGTCGATTTTCTGATATTTAGTAGAATATCAGTAACCAGACAGTTTCTGGTCTCATTGACTTCCATAGTATATTTTTTTCCTACTATGGAAGTCAATGAGACCAGAAACTGTCTGGTTACTCATATTCTTCTAAAAATCAGAAAATCGTCTGAATGGATTCGAAAACGGTAAAACTCGACTGTTTAACTCTGGGGGAGTTGTAAAATGAGCCTATTTCCAAAAAAAAAAGTGGAGTATCCCTTTAAAATGCTTGTGTTTTTGATCAAATAAATGCAGCCATGGTGAACAAAAGAGATTTCTTTCAATTAAAACCTTTCCAAACCCAAACTTTTAAACGTTTGTGTAAATCAGAGGTTCGCAAAAGAACGAAACACCTCAAAATAAATTAAAAACCCACCATCCTCTGTAACTTATTCTATATTTGTGTGCTCATTTCAGGTATTTGTCAATTTTGCCAAGGACCAAACGGACGAGGACCACTTAAAAGACATTTCCATGAACAAACACGATGCCGTTGTGGACATTTCTCAACTGAACGCCTTCCTCGTAGACCAGAAGGCGCAGGAGTCAGTGGTGTGACCCGTCATTCATCGGATACAAAAACACACCTCTGCGGGACTAGTGTGTACTACTTTTTAGTTGTTTTGTCCTATTTCAGCTGTGTGTGTGTGTGTGCTCACAAACGGGCACTGGACCTAAAACACACTACTGAAGCAAATCAATGCAAATCAATGCAAAAATTGTAGTAAAGGGCGACGACGGCGAGGCTGAGCCTGGTGCTTGTTGCCCCTCCGTCACGGTGAACGCGAAGAAAACTTGAAGATGTACATGAATGTTTCATTGACAAGATGTCTGCGGGGTTTCTATCGGAAAAAATATCAATCGGACACTGCCAACGAGATGTCTAATTCAGGGCCGACTTCATCTCCTCGTTTAGCTTCAAACTTTTGCATTTCAGCAACTCTTCTCGGTCCTTTTACGTTTATTTTTTAGATATGCATTTTTAACGCTATACTCAAAGATATTTTGATGCAATGATGTGCAATGTTTCACTATTGTTGTCAAGTGTTAGCAAGCGTGGGGTCTTGAAAAACAACACTCCGCTAATGGATTAGAAAGGACACCAGAAGCGTCGAGCACACTTTTTTTTTTTGGATGACTTTGGGGGTTTCTTGCATGCTTTACATGGATGCCGTGTTTTAGGACGCCATTGTAAGCTCAAGCATGTTCTGGCTTTCGTTATCCTGAAGTATTTCTGTGTGGGTATTGCTGATCTCGAGGAGGGTTTCGGTTGGACTTCACTGGGAAATTCATTATCGTGAAACTGTACAGAATCAAATCATGTCTGTGCCAAAACTGGTCAAGTGGTTTTCAAATCTTTCCAAATGAACGTATTATCAAGCAACCCAGTTGTCTGTGGTGGATATTATGCTAGTGGCCCTCAACAAGGCGACTAAATGTTACATTTTTGTTGTTGTTGTTGTTGTTATTGTCGATACACCGTATGATTTGAAACAAGTTTCGTTGTAAAAAAAAAAACAGAGCTACATCTTTTCCTGGAAATGACATTCATTGGCCATAGTTAATAACTCAGGATGTGCCTCTTTATTCTGTGTCAATCCTCTTAGTTTAACTTTTACCACCTTTGCGATCTCGACCAATGCTGTCTTGTTGTTCGCCTACAGCGTGAAGTGACCAAAAGCAATGAGGTGCTACCGGTTGAGTCTAATTTCCAAATCCGTGCGGTGCTCTTTAGACACACACCCTCAGAAATTCAGCAACAACCCCCCCGCTGCACATTTGATGACGAAGATGCAAAAAAAAAAAGAAAAAAAAGAAAAAGTTTCGTCTTTGGTCCAAAACTGAAGCACTTTATATAACAGTCGATGTTAAACTGGTCGTGATATTCATAATTCACAAACGGGATGTTTTGTGTTTAACAACAGATTAATAGACGGTTTCAGATGTCCCAACATGGCCATTATTTTCTGTGTTACAATGTATGTGTTTACATTTTAAATATTAAAAAGCTATTTCAGTCATTTGCGTGTGCTTTTTTTTACTGTTGGTGGAAGAAATTAATAAATGATGAAGTCAAAACAACATTTGTTTGCTAGCTTGCCTTAAACTGCAGGCTACCTGTACTTGTACTAATTGTACTACATTTGTATTATTTTTCGTCAATAATTTTATGTAAATTAAATTATATAACACATTCTTCAGATTATTTATCTTAAATACAAAATAACTCTCCGAAGAAATGTAAAACTCAAAAAGTCATTGAGTGTCTCTGCCGACCTCTTGTGGAAGAAAATAATATAACATGATATTTTAATGACTCATGGCCTTATGGATTATTAGGAACACCTGCTTGATTTCTCGTTAATGCATTTATCTAATCAACCAATCACATGGCAGTTGATTCAATGCATTTAGGGGTGTGGTCCTGGTCAAGACAATCTCCTGAACTCCAAACTGAATGTCAGAATGGGAAAGAAAGGTGATTTAAGCAATTTTGAGCGTGGCATGGTTGTTGGTGCCACCCCCTGACCTTAACCCCACCCATAATCCTACCCATCTCCACCCCTTAGATCTGGATCTAACTCCGCCCCCTGGATCTCGTGTACTGCAATGAGGTGCTAGCCTACTTCATTCCCTCTTTCCGAAATCCCTCCCCTTTAAAGTCATGTCAGCCAATAAAATGTTAGGAATACACTGTGTGATTGACAGGTAAAGTCCCGTGCCTCCAGTAGCCTAATTCATATTAGATGACTTAACGGGGATGTAGCTCAGTGGTAGAGCGCATGCTTTGCATGTATGAGGCCCCGGGTTCAATCCCCGGCATCTCCACTTTAGCGGATCTGTTTGACGTTTGGTTTGTCTTGTGAAGTTGTTTGTATTCTAACTCCCACCATAAAGGAAAAACAAAATTTACAGCTTCAGTTAATAAAATAATAATCACCACAGCCTTCTGCGCCTAAAGCACGTTTGGACTCCAACAATGAGACCATAAAATGGTCGCGGACACTTAAAACTTCGTTCTCTCCACTAGATGGTGCTAAAATCACAATAAACGAGCTGGAGATTCGATTCAATGTAGTTAATCGAATCTTTTGGGCGGTTCGTTTTAATTAATTTTTTGACTCAAATCCTTTCCAGGTAGTACTCAAAAAAAGTATTCTTTCTCCACAGTATTTTAAATTTTTCATATTTTTAAAAATGTATCCTTATCACTATGTTCGTTGTCGGATATTATAAGTTGTTACTGTTTCCAATATTATTTACAATGCATTGCATAATGTAAATTATATAACTAAACAATATAAAATAAAATCACATATTATATATTACTCCCAATGCTGTTAACACCATACTGTCATTGTATTTGTATAGCTCTATGTAAAAGAAAAGAAAAAATCGAAATTAAAAGACACTTAGGGCCTACTGCTCCATAAAGAATAAAAAGTTGGGTAAGTTAATTAATTAGGCTACTAGATAAATTACCATAATAATTACTGTCTCTAAAAAGTATTGGATTAATAATTGTTACTATACTTTCTAAATCCCGTGTCAACCTCGAACATTTGAACAACACAACTGTATTCAATGCAAAACACCAGAAGTAACTGTGATTAAATTACAGACACATTATGAGTAATCCCTTCTTTTACTTTTTCAATGGAAAAGTAATAAAATTACAGTAATTATTCATTAGTATTACGCTCGGTTTGGTTCAGTCTCACCATCGAGTGATTCTTTGTGATTCATCAACCGAATCATTTTAAAAGAACCTGTTCAAAAGAACGATTCGTTCGCGAATCAAACAGCGCTAGATCAATGACACTGACACAGCTTGCATTATCAAACGTAAAACAAGTAGGACTGTCCTAATATTAATCTAGATTCGACCCAGGACAGCTCCAGAGTGAAATATCTGATCTCAGTTCAATGTTTTCCAGTGTGACAGAAGAAAAGGAGAAGGAGGAAGAGGACAGGACAGCTCCGCCTTCACCATCCTTGTCACGGAATTCACAAGGGAGAATGAACAGATCCTGAAAAACACTCATTCTCCAGTCCTAATCCATTTACAATCAGCGATTTGAGTGTGTTTTATAGTCATGCCGCATGCGTGATTGCTCTACCGGACGCGTTTTGTTTCCAAGGGCATTTATCACCAATGTGCAACTTTTACACTCGGTTCTCCCGAAACTAGCGCCGCAGGACACGCTGCTCTCGCGCTGGCGACTCCCTGATCTACACGGTCTCACGTGAGGTTCTGTTTGTGGTTCTCGTCTCGTCGACTCAGGAATTATGGGATGCTGCGGCAGCACACAGGTAAGAGATCATCGTCTATATCTGCATGCAGATTCACACCTGGAAACTTTTGGGAGTTTGACGACAAAACGCACAGCAAGAAGAGTGTAAGTATTATGTTCCGATACGATCGCATGTATGCAAATATATTGTAAATGAGTTTTATTAAAGAGAAGGTCTGTGCACTTTACATAGGGATCTATTAGCAACGAATCGCCTTCAACGCATCAAAAATAATAATAAATCAAGGGTCAAAGATTTGTTTGTCAATACTAGTGTAAAGATAAGATCATTTCCGGGTTATTGACTGCGAGAACCTGTCACACAGTCCCATTAAAACTATGCTTTCATCTTTTTTTTTTATCCCATGCTATATTTCCCTGAAATCTACGTCTTGGAATTGAGTCTATGGAAAAACAGGAGTTTTTAATTTTTATTTTTTGGGAGCTTTGACTGGTCACCACTGTTGTTATTGTTTACTAAAACTTTTATAGTTTACTTAAATAGTCATTTTGTGTGACAAAGGAACTATCTGCTTCTATAAAAAGTCTACATAATTCTAAAATGTTGCCTAAAAGCCCTCCACAACTTCCCCTTAACAGAAGACACGCGACTGGAAACCCTTAGAGCAGAGGAAGTGCACAGATATCCCATGGCTGCTCCTCTTCATCCTCTTCAACATAGGCATGGTAAGAAGAGAACAAACATGATCATTAGGTCTTGTGAAAATAATACTAAAAAAAAATATTATTCACATAATTAAAAATATATATAAATACAGCACACAATTACAAATACAAGGAAAAAAAACAATGAAGCATGATGGAATTATTAAATGTATCAATTATTGTTGTTGTTTCATGTTATTTTGATAATATAGATAATAGCAGTGTTGGGGAAAGTCTCTTGTAAAAGTGTTTTACTCCCTAAAAAAGTTACTTTTTATGGAAAGTAATCCATTATAATACTTTTGTAGAAAGTAACCATTACAATTATTTTGCAGAAAGTAATTCACTAAAATTCATTTGCAGAAAGTAATCCATTACAATACATTTGTTAAAAAGTAATCCACTACAATGCGTTTTATGGAAAGTAAGTACAGTGCTTTGGTAGAAAGTATTCCACTACAAATATTTTGCAGTAAGTAATCCATTACAATACTTTTGTAGAAAGCAATCCACTACAATACTTTTGTAGAAAGTAATCCATACAATACTTTTGCAGATAGTAATCCATTACAATACTTTTGCAGAAAGTAATCCACTACAATACTTTGCAGAAAGTAATCCACTACAATACTTTTGTAGAAAGTAATGGATTACAATACATTTTATGGAAAGTAATCCACTAAAATTCATTTGCAGATAGTAATCCACTTCAATACTTTGCAGATAGTAATCCATTACAATACTTTTGCAGAAAGTAATCCATTACAATACTTTTGCAGAAAATAATCCACTACAATACTTCGCAGAAAGTAATCCATTATTTATTTTTTATTTTTTGGAAAGTAATCCATTACAATACTTTTTATGTAAACTTCTGCATGACTTTCACACCTGGGCTAGGCTTGTTTTTTTTTTTTTCCAAAAAGTTATATTTTTCGGCAAATGTAAAGGCAGCGTTCACACCAAAAGTGAAATGAAAAAGCAAATTCACAACTGCTCAAACTGCAGCAAATATTGCCCCCAATACAGTATTTAATTTTCATTTGCTACTGTTTGTATCCCATCATCACCATCATCTTGTGTTTCTATGGCAGCTCTGCATATGTGGCTTCGCTATAGCAACAGGGGCCGCCTCAAGGCTCATATCAGGGTACGACAGCTACGGGAACACCTGCGGTCAGAAGAACGCCCAAATCCCTGGCATCGAGCACAGCGGCCTGGACCACACCTCCAGAAAGTGTGTGAAACACTCTTTTAATGCACTTTAGACATTGCACATAACACACACAAAAAAAAAAGAAAAATATAGAAAAGATAGGGACTGATGAGATGTGGGGGAAGGTTGTCTTATATTATATTATATTATATTATTATATTATTATATTATCATATTTTGTACAGGATTGACAATGGCAATTGTTACATAGGAGGAAGGATGGAAATAAAAATCTACAAAAACAATATGGGCAGTATGGTGGTAGTGGGGAGTGATGGTAATGACAATGGTAATAAATAATAAATGGTTACTTTGTGTACACACGCATACACATACCCACGCTCATACACGCTCACTTACACACTTAGATCAAACACTTATATCACTCTTGCCACTGCTGGAATTATGGATTTACAAGATTGCTCACTACTGCACTATGTTGGTTTGTTTGTATGTATGTCTGAATGTTAAATAAATTAAAAAAAAAAATAAATAAATAAATAAATAAATAAAAAAAAAAAAAAGTAAAAAAAAAAAAAAAAAAAAAAAAAAGAAAGTGTGTGAAACCATAGCATTGAGTGAAGCTGCAACAGCAGATGTGCAAACAATCACTGAATGACCGTTTCTTTCCATGGTGTTGTTGTCGTCACAGGTATGTGTTTTTCCTGGATCCCTGCAACATCGACGTAATGAAAAGAAAGATTAAATCTGTGGCTTTGTGCGTCTCAAAGTGTCCAGACACTGAGCTGAAGTCTTACGAGGATCTCGCAAAGTTCTCCAGCGTTAATGGTGAGCTCAGTGCTGTTGAATGTAGTTAAATATAATGGAATGCATTTGTACGACTAATGATTTGTTTTTCCATATTATTGTTTCTAGGATCTGATTTATGCACCTATGACTTAAAACCAGACACATATTCATCTCACCCTAATAGAGCTACAAAATGTCCAACACTTCCTGTCCATCCAAGGTAGATACTTAGTCTAGTTTATAAACCACATACGTCTTGTTGCTTTTAAGTCCATGTGTGAGCCCATATTTATGCTAGTCTGCTCCAAAAAATTGGCTAAATTATGTTTTGGCAGATATACAAAAGTTTGGTGTGAAGATTTTTTAATGTTTTTGTAAAGTCACACCATTTGATCAAAAATACAGTACAAACAGTAATATTGTGAAATATTATTACAATTCAAAATAACCTTCTATTTGAATGTTAAAATATAATTTATTCCTGTGATTCTATCATTACTCCAGTCTTCAGTGTCGCATGACCCTTCAGAAATCATTTGATTCTTTGATGATTATTTCTCATTATTATCAATGTTGAAAACAGTTCTTGTGGAAACCCAGATACATTTTTTTCAGGATTCGTTGATGAACAAAGTTTGAAAGAGAAATCTTTTGAAACATTATAAATGTCTTTATTGTCACTTTTGATCAATTTAATGCATCATTGCTGAATAAAATAATTAATTAAAAATCAGGGACGATGGCCTACCCCTAACCCCGCCCCTAAACCTACCCGTCACTGGGGTTAAGACCAATCAGGGATGACTATAGTTCCTAAATGGTATATGGTGGGATCCGGACCCCACGATGGCCTACCCCTAACCCCAACCCTAAACCTACCCGTCACTGGGGTTAAGACCAATCAGGGATGACTATAGTTCCTAAATGGTATATGGTGGGATCCGGACCCCACGATGGCCTACCCCTAACCCCGCCCCTAAACCTACCCGTCACTGGGGTTAAGACCAATCAGGGATGACTATAGTTCCTAAATGGTATATGGTGGGATCCGGACCCCACGATGGCCTACCCCTAACCCCGACCCTAAACCTACCCGTCACTGGGGTTAAGACCAATCAGGGATGACTACAGTTCCTAAATGGTATATGGTGGGATCCGGATAACAGGAAAGTACCTAAATTTTTCCTATATTTTACTAGAAAGCCACTGACTAGGGATAGCAAGTTGCAAATTATGATTCACGGCTAAAATAAAAACTATTGGGAATTTAAAACGATAATAACCCATCAATATTTACACCCATACTCATGTCAACACAGCGACGAAAACTTCTCTGTATGTTTCACTGCTTCTATGTTGATATTAAGAAACCTCATTATCTGTCATTTCTTGGTGCAGTGCGTCTCTGCCAGTGTTTCACCGCTGTATGCCCGTTGACATTTCCTGCTACGCCAAGTTTGCGGAGGCGTTCATCACTTTCGTCAGCGACAACAGCGTGGTGCACCGGGTCATCGCCGGGGTCATGACCTCCAAAGACATCATCATGGGCCTGTGTCTGCTAGCTCTCGGTGAGCGCATTACACGGTTACATTTTTGTAATGTTGTTGTGTTTTTGTTTTTTATTAAATGTCTATAGTTTTTATTAATTTATTTAGTTATTTTAGTGCTTTAAAGGTGCAGTGTGCGATTTTTAGCAGCATCTAGTGGTGACGTTGTGAACTGCAACTAACAGAAGTCACGATGGCCGACAGGAAAAGATGTCGTCTTCCGAGACAGCAGAGAGTAGCCAGTTAGCAATGAGGTTTATTTACGTTGTTTACTTGCCTGTTGAGTAAAACTATATGTTATTGAGATTTATTATTATTATCAATTATATGTAAGGTCTTCTTTATACACCACTGAAAACATAGTTGCATTTCTGACTACAGATCCTCCTAAATATTACACAGTGCACCTTGAAAGTTAAACTAAATAAAAAGTAGAAATGTTTCAATTGGCAACTAGCTGAAATAAAATGCGTAAGAATTTTAGATTTAATTTCAAGCCATGAAAATTAATTTTAATGGTTTTAGTGATGACACATTGCAATGACTTTTGTTAACATTAATTTATTAGCTAAATTATCTATTTGAATAACAGTTTTTAACATGTAATAATACATTATTATAACCAAATGTTGTATCTATTACTTAATGGACCTGAGTTGACTCGATCTATCAATGAACAGTTGTACTAATATTAACAAATATTAATAAATACTGTTCCTCATTGTTAAAGGGATACTCCACTTTTTTTGGAAATAGGCTCATTTTACAACTCCCCTACAGTTAAAGTGTTGAGTTTTTACCGTTTTCAAATCCATTCAGTCGATTTTCTGATATTTAGCAGAATATCAGTAATCAGACAGTTTCTGGTCTCATTGACTTCCATAGTATATTTTTTTTCCTACTATGGAAGTCAATGAGACCAGAAACTGTCTGTTTAATGATATTCTTATAAATATCAGAAAATCGGTTGAATGGATTCAAAAACGGTAAAACCCAAATGTTTAACCCTGAGGGAGTTGTAAAATGAGCCTATTTCCAAAAAAAGTGGAGTATCCCTTTAACTAATAAGTGGTCAGAAGCGTGAGAATGAAAGCTCCACTGATTATGTCTCTGCAGTTCTGTCTCTGATTATGATGGTTGTGATCCGCTACATCTCCATGCTTCTGGTCTGGGTTCTGACAGCTGTTGTGGTGATCGGCTCGGTTGGTGAGTATCACATTGAAGTAAATGAAACGTCCAGCACTGACCGTCACCAGCTGAGTCCGTGATCTGAGAGCCAGCGCTGTGTTTGTGGCAGGTGGAACTGGGATCCTGTGGTGGCTGTACGTGGATCACGGGAAAGCAGTGAACGTCACTCTGCCGGCTCATGAACTGGAGGTGGCCAAAGACAACCAACAAGCCCTGCTCGTCTACGCCATCGCCGCCACTGTGTTCACGGTATGAACCGGGGCCTACGTGTGGAATCGCCACTGGACTGGCAAATGCAAATATTTACCGTGCACGTTGTAACTGTACGCCTCAGGTGATTCTGCTCCTGCTGATGTTCTTCATGAGGAAGCGTGTGGCGCTCACCATCGCTCTGTTTCATGTGGCCGGGAAAGTGTTCACCCATCTGCCCCTGCTGGCCCTGCAGCCTTTCTGGACCTTCCTCACGCTCATGCTCTTCTGGGTCTACTGGATAACCGTGCTCCTCTTCCTGGGAACCGCAGGTGCGTCCACACACACACAAACGCAGGGCTGGGGTGGGCGGCTCTTCAGGGAGTCGATCGCAGGAGCTTCTGTGTATTATTTATGTTGTCAGATACGTTAGACTCGATAGTTACGTCTCTGTTCCAGTGAGGAATTGTCAAAATGTTTAAAGACAGAACTAAAAGTTTTATATATGTATATTAGGGCTGTCATACGATTAATCGTGATTAATCGCATCCAAAATAAAAGTTTGTGTTTACATAATATATGTGGGTGCACTGTGTGTAATTATTTTGTATATATATATAAATACACACACATGCTTGTATATTTTAGAAAAAAATATAATTTATTTATATATATAATATTTATATATAATTTAAATTGTATATAAATCTTTATACAGTATATACATGAAAATATTTCTTAAATATATACAAGCATGTGTGTGTATTTATATATATATATATATAAAATAATTATACACAGTGCACCCACATATATTATGCAAACACAAACTTTTATTTTGGATGCGATTAATCGCGATTATATATATATATATATATAATTTTTTTAAAAAATGTTTATAAAATACAATAGTTATTATATTTACATTTTATGTATGTGTATATGATGATTATACGTAAAATTTGTACATTTCATTTAAATATTTTATATATATATATATATATATATATATATTAGGGCTGTGCAAAAGTTAATTGCGATTAATCGCATCCAAAATAAAAGTCTGTTTTACATAATATATTTGAGTGTGCTGTATATAATTATTTTGTATATATAAATACCTATGCATGCATGTATATATTTAAGAATTATTTGCGCTTAAATTCTGTATATATATATAAATACATAATCTATATTATATAAATATAAATATTTTATGTAGGAATAACACATTTTCTTAAATATATACATGCATGTGTGTGTATTTATATATACAAAATAATTATATACAGCACACACAAATATATTATGTAAACACAGACTTTTATTTTGGATGCGATTAATCGCAATTAACTTTTGCACAGCCCTCATATATATATATATATATATGATTTAATCTATTTATTTGTATTGTTACTTTAGTGCATGAAAATATATTTGCTGAACTGCAAATATAAAACTGACTTAGTGAAATGAATCAAACTCATATGGAAGCTTGTTTCTGCCACGTAATAAAACATTTTTAAAAATATGATTGCGACAAAATATTTCTCGCAATTGCAAGTTTATGTCTCTCAATAATGACTTTTTTCCCAGAATTGTAAGATATAAAGTTATACAGTCAAATTCTGAGAGACAACTTCTTTTCTCAATTGTGATCTCGAAATTCCGACTATAACCCGCAGTTGCGTGTTATAAAGTCCGAGCTGTGAGATATAAACTCACAGTTCTGAAAAAGTCTTTATATCATGCAATTTGGCGAAAAAATTCACAATAAAAAGTCACAATTAACAATTAACTTGTGGAAACTAGCTTCCGTACTAATGCCATTTTTCTGAAGTTTAATCTGAAATGCCGTTAAAACATCTCTGACTCATTCTCATGCATGGCCACTAGAAATCTTGATCACTTTATATGATGATTTCTATATTTGCAATGGGATTATTTTATTTCATAAGAAAATTGTGTCATAAAAAAAATTAAATATTGCCTACTCCTAATCCGCCGATTTTTAGTGTTATTATAAATCGCTCATTTCAGATTTCTCTCCACCAGTATCATCACATGTTTGTTCCCGCCACAGGGAGTCCGGTGAAGAATAACCAGACGGGTCTGGTGGAGTTTCGTATGGACGGGCCGCTGCAGTACATGGTGTGGTACCACGCCGTGGGCCTCATCTGGATCAGCGAGTTCATCCTCGCCTGTCAGCAGATGACCGTAGCTGGCGCCGTGGTCACGTACTACTTCACCAGGTCGGAGGTCAAAGCAGCTTCGAAAAAAGACACTTTATTTGTGAAAGGCAAATCATTGTGATTATTTTTCCTTCTGACGTTGCAGAGATAAGTCTCAGATGCCCTTGACGCCCATAGTGTCGTCTGTCCTGCGTCTGATGCGCTATCATTTGGGCACCGTAGTTAAAGGAGCCTTCATCATCACTCTAGTGGAGATTCCTCGCCTCATCCTCACCTACATCCACAGCCAGCTCAAAGGAAAAGTGAGTTCATGTTCATGTCTCGCCATAAGCGGCTAATATTTAAGGTGCACTACGTAACTTTTTTTGTTCAAAATTAACAAAATTGTGTACATGCGTCACTCACTCGAAAGTGAAAACTCCAGAGAAAGTGGAGATGATGGTGTTTTTATTACTTAACATGTTAGTAATGTATTTTACTGAACGGATAAATTGCTTTATGTAGTTCTCTAAGAGATTTTATAGATAACAGATGTTGTAGCGCTGTGCTTCGTTTATTTTTAGGGAAGTAGTGTCTATGTAAGCAATAAGGTCCGAGAGGCTGTGCTGTATCGTGAATAAGTAACGGCTAAAGGGTGTTGTTAGGCTCGACACGAAGCTGAGTCAGCCGTGACTTACTCACTATACAGCACTTGCCTCGAGCACCTTATTGCTTTTAGAAAACGGTTACCACTAGGGCTGTCAGTTTAACGTGTTATTAACGGCGTTAACGCAAACCCATTTTAACGGCGTTAATTTTTTTATGGCGCGATTAACGTCTTTTTGTCCTAGCAAACTTTGTAGTTTTTTCACATGCTTTTGCAACAGGACGGCCATGCGTCCTGATCCGTTTTGGCGTCTCGCGATCGTCATCCACTCAAAGCCGGCTCGCAAGCCAAAACGTGTGTTTGCGGCGTGCCTGTTGTTTTGTTTGCTTGCTCTTTGGTCGAAGAAGCAACAAAACGTCCTCGTGCGGCGCAAGCCATTGAAATGAAAGGGTTTCAGAGCGCAGCGCGAGGACGTTTTGTGCCGCACACACTCGTTTCGGCTTGCGAGCCGGCCAAATAGTAACGTTACTTTTGAGTGGATGACGAGCGCGAGATGCCGAAATGGATGCCCTTAGAAGATTCTGAATGGAAAGTTTACTTTTAAAAAGTTGCCATATTGTCCCATTGACAAGATCAAGTGATCTGTGTGTTTTGTCGTTGTGAACTGAGCTATCATCATCGCAGCACGTCCGAAACACCACTTGATGATGGCCAAGCAAACACACAGATGATGCGAATTCTCCACCCCCTCGTCAATATCAGGACCTCGACAGTATTTCTTTCACCCTTTTATTGATAGACAGTGTTACATTGTGTGAGAGATTATATGTTAGTGTGAAATTGAGCACTATTCCAATGGTATTTTCAATAATAATTTTTCCACTTTTCCATGTTGATAAGAGCATTAAAATGAGAAAAAAATAATGTAACAAAAAGAAATCAAGAGACATTTAGAATAGATAATGTGCGATTAATCGCGAGTTCACTATGACATTAATGCGATTAATCGCGATGAAATATTTTAATCGTTTGACAGCACTAATTACCACACAATAAAAATATTAACGTAAAAAAAATATGTATTAGTGGAACTTTCATGAAGTAAAATCACTAAAAGCCTTCCTTCCGCTAGAAAAATAGTCCCTGACCGTGAACAGCAACAACGCTCCAATGTGTAACATGCATGAAAGCTCAAATAAAAACAACATTGGAACTGCAGGGTTGCGCCGTGATACATAGGACCGTTGGGTGAAGCGGACATAGCCGTTTATCATAAATAAAGCCCAGCTATTGACCAATCGGAATCAAGGATTGGAACTAACCGTTTTATGATAATGGGTAATGTCTTCAGCTAGTCAGATCGAGTTGTAGCTCTTAAGTCTAGTAGTGAATGTTTTACGAGCACAGTCACGCAGAGCCTAAGCACATCCAAAGCAATGTTCTTCTGCAAAATGCATGTAGTTTTTTTTTTTTTTTTTTAAGCGCTAAAGGGACACAAGTTACATAATGCACCTTTAAAACAGTAATATTCTGAAATATTGTTGGAATTTAAAATAACTGTCTTCTATGTGAAAATATGTTAAAATGTAATTTACGTACTCCTGTGATCAAAGCTGAATTTTCAGCATCCTTACTCCAGTTTTCAGTGTCACATGATCCTTCAGAAATCACTCTAATATGAGGATTTGATGCTCAAGAAACATTTCTCATTATTATCCATGTTTAAAACATTTTTTTTTTGATGAATAATAACAAATGTCTTGACTGTAATTTTTTGATCAGTATAACGCATCATTGGTGAGTAAAAGTATTAATTTCTTCAAAAATAAAAATCCCCAAACTAAATATGTTGTTCCTGCAGGAAAACGGCTGTGCCCGCTGCATGCTGAAGGCGTGTATCTGCTGTCTATGGTGTCTAGAAAAGTGCCTCACCTACCTGAACATGGTGAGTCGTGCGTGTGTGTATATTGTGCCGAAAGCTCAAATCATTCATGTTCATTTGATGCATTAATCTTGTGGCTTTTTCTTCAGAACGCATATACGGCAACGGCCATTAACAGCACCAACTTCTGCACATCTGCACGAGACGCTTTCTTCATCCTAGTGGAAAACGCTCTCCGTGTGGCAGCTATCAACAGTGTCGGGGACTTTGTCCTGTTCTTGGGGAAGGTATGTAGTCAACTTCACATTATATCACAGAGAATTCAGTGTTATAAACATATATTTATACATACACACATTTTGCTGCTTCAACTAACTGAAATAAAAACTTTAAGTTGAAGTCGAAAGTTAAATCTGAAATATATTAAAGCTATAAAGAAATATATGCATGTATAAATATTATATTTATACATGCATATATTTCTTTATAGCTTTAATATTTCAGATTTATATATATATAATTTTTTATTTAAAAAAAAATTATTTATATATATATACAGATTTATTTATATATATATATTAGGGGTGGCACGGTACATGAAAAAACACCCGAACCGTTCGGTTCGCTTGTCTCGGTTCGGAGCGCGTGTGCGTCTCACGGTTCGACGCATGCGCAATGTAACCTCGTGCCCGTATGTGACGTGTGTTTTCTTTTCGCGCGACATAAACTTGTTCGACTTGGACCGGCGCTGCACAGAGCGATCGGTGAATAACATCAATCTAGCGCGAGTCGGCTCCGTATGCATTCATCACTTTCGCGGTATTTGATGTCATTACCGATCGCTCTGTGCAGCGCCGGTTCAAGTTAATAAACAAGCCAGTAAAAGTGGAGTATGGAGCGCTGCAGGTCACGGCACGCGGAGAAATGGCAAGTGGGAGAGATGAGGGAGTTGGAGGATGCGCCAGCGTCGTATAAGTCTATGGTATAAGTCCGGTGTGTGGGAACATTTTGGATTTCATGTTATGATATTTTAATTTAACTACAGTGGCACTTTATGTATAGATAAGAGCTTCAGTAATACGTTTCCAAACCCTGCACTTTAATTTTAAGTGGAAAAAAGTACCCTCACATTTTGGGAATAGAAGCATTGTTGATACTGTTTTTGTGTTGAGGTTGAACTTAAATTTCACTTTATGTTTATGGCCTTTGCTATTGCAATAGCTTTATTATCTATAGGCAATGAGGTTTCATGTATATTGACATTTAAAAGACAGTGTTTTAAGAGTTGCTCTCTTTTTCTTTTAAAAGATAGAATTTTGGTAAGAGCTACAAAAGTTAGCAGTTGATACATGAAAGTTAATTTCTTTGTGTAAATAAGATTTATGTGATAAAAATGCACAAGTTCTTGTAGAGATAGTGATACACATTCTCCTTTTTTTTTGCCAAATAAACAAAAAGCATGTCAATGTCTTCTCTCTTGCTGTATCTAAATCTCACCTAGCTTTCCTCTGAGATAGTCCCAAAATGTGCTTAAAGTCAAAGAGTCAAATTCAGTTTGTGCATGATTGCATGAATATAATATATATATTTTTAATACTGTATCCTAAAGTGTGGATAATTAAGCTATATATCACATGCTGAAGTACATTTCTGGAGTGTTAAAGATTAAAAGAAAAAATAACAAGAACCGTACAGAACCGAAAACCGTGACCCTAAAACCGTGATACAAACCGAACCGTGGGTTTTGTGAACCGTGCCACCCCTAATATATATATATATATATATACACACAGTACTGTGTATATGTAATTTTTTTAAATTTTTTTTTACCCGTTTTAATTTTAGTACTTCAACATTTCATTGCATTTAATTGACAAGGCAGCATTTATAAAATTAATTATTTAATATTTATATTTTATTTGAGCTTATTTTCAATTGACAATTGAAGAGTTCAGATGCAAAAGCCTCTAAGTGCCATTTGAAATTTTCTTCTAGAATGATCATTTTTATCAAGCTTGTATATTTAAGTTCAGTGATTTCACTTAAATGGCAATGATGATCACCTATTAATTGTCATTTAAGTGAAATTACTGAACTTAAATATACAAGTTTGATAAAAATCATCATTCAAGAAGAAAATTTCAAATGGCATTTAGCGGCATTTAACTCTTCAATTATGCTGATGATAGTGATTTATGTGATAAAGATCGCTAAGATATAAATTAAGTTAACCACTTTATTAATCCCACAAGGGGCAATTATATAAGGGCAGTGTGGCGTCACATCAAAAAATAAAAAAAAACATGCATTAACAATCTACATATTACAACATTCATATGCATGATGCTTTATACTAACATTCACACAATGAGAAACCTGAAGAATCCTTAATAAAATATTTGCATTACAAATACGCATTGCTTCTGGTAAAAAAAAGTGAACTTGTATCTTTTTGTTTTGTTAAGCGATAAAATATTGTTGTTTTTAATTTTTTCTCTGTGTGTTTCTTGCGTCTGCAGGTGTTGATCGTGTCATGCACGGCATTTGCGGGTGTCCTTGCGTTGAACTACCAGCGCGAGTACACCGTCTGGGTGCTGCCGCTCATCATCGTGTGTGTGTTCGCCTTCCTGGTGGCCCACTGTTTCCTCTCCATCTTCGAGATCGTAGTAGACGTACTCTTCCTCTGCTTCGCCATCGACACCAAGTACAACGACGGCAGCTCGGGCAGCGAGTACTACATGGACAAGAGCCTTATGGTGAGAGGTTTTCCACTTCTTTTACTCATTAAGCCCAACCAAAAGTCATTTAAAATAGCCTTGTGTTGCTATATAGCAGATTTAACATGCTCTCGGTGTCTCTCAACGATCGCTCATGTAGGAGTTCGTGGAGAACGCCAAGAAAGCGACAGAGCGGTACAGCAAAGCAGAAGGAGACAGTCGGGAAATGAAATCGATGGTGAGTTTAATATTGTAATATTATTTTCAATTGATCACAGATTTCTCATCATAAACACCTTTTCAATTTAAATTCCATGCAAGTTTGATTTTGCACAAGTTTGTAAGCCCATCTTAGGCCCTGTTTACACCTGGTGTTAAGATGCGTTTCAGTCGATCGGATCAAAAGTGGACGACACTAAATGCAGGTGTAAACGGGGTCTAAAACGCTTTGAGCTTGTCCACTTTCGATCACTTCACACATTCGACTGGATTGCTTTTGTAGTGTAAACTCTCAAGTGGTCGAACAGCCACAAAAAAGCCGTCTTCTCTTGGTCTACTGATCTAATGCGTAAACATTATGGGAATTGCATTAGCTTGGTTGAAGACCCAAATTTGGTTTGAAGATGAAAAATGTATCAAGCACAATGTTCTCCCTCAATTCCTGATTACTAACACACACACTCATTCAGCGTGATCTTATGGCTGTCAGAGCAGAAATGAAAGCTGATTCATATGTACATTGCATGAGCTTATTTGTAAACTGTTTCATCTGAAAAAGTTTGGCAAGAATAAAATAAACTACTTGGGAGGAGTAGCTAAAAACTCAGAGTCTGAAATCCACATTCAAACCAAAATATCTGACTACCTGTTTGTCGTAGCTAATGACTGTAAATTAGAAAATTGTCCGGCTTAAAGAGTACAATATACATACAGTGTTTTTTTTTTTTTTACTGTGGATAAAACTAACCCCCCCATGACTGAAGTGATTGACGGTGGACAAAAGAGGCGGATTAAAACACTAGGTGTGAATGGGAGCTTGTCTCCCTTGTCTACTTGCGATCCGCTCGACCAAAACACATCTTAATACCAGGAGTAAACAGGGCCTTCATTTTTTTTTCCTAGTAGGAAGTTGGAAACTCCAGCTTTCTGTGACAGCGACAGTATAAAATACTAAAATATGTCTATATAGAGTATATTTGCATATTTTGCAATAGCCTAAAATATGGTGTTTCTATAGATCACCATTATGGCGTTCGCAGTGCTTCATGGGATTGTAGTTTTTTTTTTAAAGCAACGTAAAAACATTGAGTTGTTCAGTCAAAATACTAAAATGTGACGTTAAAAAATATGGTGTTTCTATAGATATAATCAACAACAGTTTTATGCCACCATTAATGGGATTGTAGTTATTTACCTTTTCTAAGCTGTTAAGTACACAATCCTTTATCCGATTTTCAAATGCTTTGTTGCTCCATATCAAAGTTTGTAATGGTTGGGATTCACCTTGCACCTGGTTTGTTTATGTCATGGCTTATTGCGTTTAAATGAATAGAAATAATACTTCCAGAAACAAAATGCACTAAATAAGCAGACAGGCTGTTTTGCGCTCTATTCATTTACTCATCAATTATTATGTTTCAGACTGGAAGTACACAGGCCTGATGAAGACCAGCGTGGTATTACATCATCTGACACTCCAAAAAAAAGTGCTATTGAGATGCTCAAAAGCTTCTCTTCAGGGATTATAATGTGACGGACATCTGTCATCACGACTTAAAAGGCATTTTACATTAGAAAACTCTAGGACAGTGAGTTGGGTACTCGCACAAGAAACGACACTAGCTGGAAGATTTCTGCTCCTATATTTTAATTAAAAAAAGTTTGCCTCCGCATTTTTATTAGGATACTTAAGTGTATAGAGAAGTCATCTTTGGGTTTAGTCCTAGTTAACTGGTGCTTTTTGTACTTAATCTTATTTTGACTTTGAAAGACTTTCTAGCTGTCGATGTTTTTCTATGCAAGCATTTTAATACAGGATCCTCTCAGATCGTTTGAGGTTCAGTCGGTCCTTGAGTGTCTTATTTTAATATTATGTAATTGTTCCATTTTATATTTGCACTGTTTATTTTGTGCAGGATCATGTTACAAGCAAATATATTATACGAGACTCGATTTCTTAATCAGCAGCAGAACATTGAATGTCATTTCCCTTGTGCCAATAAGCTAAAGTGTGTAATTTTTACACCACTAGCAAAACCAAATGGAAATGCAGTCTATTTGTTTATCACAACAATCAATGAATTGTTTGAAAAGAGTTTGTGCAATTCCATTTGATGCAGAAATTACACACTGTAGCTTTACCCAAGTGCTTTAGTTTGAAAGTTGTGTGTGCGTGACAGACAATTTGATTATAACTACTATGTTTAGACGGACTCCATTCAATAAAGACCAAAGAGAATGTTATTGATTCATTATTGCATTAATGAAAGTGAGGACTGAATGAAAACACCAGATATCCAGAACAAATCCATTTTACTAAAGGGCTGTTTTACAAAATGATTTGTGATTTTGACAAACTTTAAACTAGAAAAAAAAAAAAAAACGGCATCTGTCCCGTACGAGTGAGCTGTGGTGTCTTTAAGCAGGCAGGTGTGTTTTGAGATGCTCTTTGAGTTTGGGTATCGTCGGCTGCTCTTTACGACACGCGTGACATCGCAGAGGCAGCTTCAGTAGTTCACTAGCACCTTCCTTCACCGTCACTCTCCCATCATGCTCCAGCATCGCAACCACGTCTGCGGAAGATGAGCATACCGGTAAGCGCTTTACTTGATTACATCTTTGAAAAAAGTCCTCCTGTAGTCAATAATTTTATCACCAAGATAAAATGCCTTAAAATAGCTTGAATGTAACTCGACACCCTTGCCTCATTTAGTATACGCGGTTCTATGAATATGCAAATTATCCCCGCCTCCCCATCACACGTTGATCTGATTGGTTACAAGGTAGTGTGTGATGTCAGAAACACCAGCGATTTCAAACCGTGTGTTTGAGACCGTCTTTGACTTATGAATTTACACATGGTTTGTCTTAAAGCGTATTAAAAACATCACATATAAACAATATTAAAAACTTGATTTTCACCACAGGGGGACTTTAAATATAATGTATTAATGCTTTACATCCATGTGATGGAGCAACATTTTCATTAAAGGACTTTTATCACGTTTATAAAAACAAGAATAAAAAAAAAAAATCACACACAAACATTGCATCATTTTAGTTTTTCTTCCTCTCACCTTGAGACTCAACAAAATAGTCAGTAGTGAAGGAATTCCAGTGCTTCTTGTTCTTCAAACACGGCGAGTCGAAGTCTTGGCTGATGACGTGCAAGTGGACGTGACTAGGAGGAAAATAAACATTTAGTTCATGACAAGCCCCGCCCTCCCCACACCAGCAGCCAATCAGGGCACAGACGTGTGTACCTCATGCTGGGGATGGCGTGATATCCCATGCGGAAGTGCAGTTTGTGAGCGTCCCGGCACTCCCGCACCATCTGATCTCCCACACGCTGCATGTGCTTGAGCAGCTCCACGTGCTCTGGACGTAAAGCCTTCAGACTAGAGATCGAGTCCCACGGCAAAACCAGCCAATGGTAACGTGCCTTTGGGTACTTGTCCTTGATGACCACCACCCGGTCGTCTTTGTACACCTGAGGACAATAAATGGAAGCTCTTATGCTTTTATACACACTACTTTTTTATGTCTTTGAGAGAGACGTCTCTTCTGTATGGAAATGTATTGCATTCACTTGAGGAAAACTACTGTTTTTCTGAATTAACAAGTTAATTATGTCAGAATTATGAGATCATTTTTCATGAAAAAAAAAACGTTTTTGCTCCGTTTTTCTGAATTAATGACTTCAAAATTATGAGTAACTCATTAATTCATAAAAACAGAGTGAAAAAAATGTTTTTCAAGAAACATGTATCTCATAATTCTGAGATAATTAACTCGTTAATTCAGAAAAACAGAGCAAAAACTTTTTTCCATGAAAAAATCTCGTAATTCTGAGATAATTAACTCGTTAATTCAGAAAAACAGAGCAAGAACTTTTTTTCATGAAAAAATCTCGTAATTCTAAGATAAATAACTCGTTAATTCAGAAAAACAGAGCAAAAACATTTTTCCATGAAAAATTCTCTCGTAATTCTGAGATAAATAACTCGTTGATTCAGAAAAACAGAGCAAAAACTTTTTCCATGAAAAAATCTCTTAATTCTGAGATAATTAACTCGTTAATTCAGAAAAACAGAGAAAAAACTTTTTTTTCATGAAAATGTATCATAATTCTGAGATAAATAACTCGTTAATTCAGAAAAACAGAGCAAAAACATTTTTCCATGAAAAATTCTCTCGTAATTCTGAGATAAATAACTCGTTGATTCAGAAAAACAGAGCAAAAACTTTTTCCATGAAAAAATCTCTTAATTCTGAGATAATTAACTCGTTAATTCAGAAAAACAGAGAAAAAACTTTTTTTTCATGAAAATGTATCATAATTCTGAGATAATTAACTCGTTAATTCAGAAAAACAGAGCAAAAACTTTTTTTCATGAAAAAATCTTGTAATTCTAAGATAATGAACTCGTTAATTCAGAAAAACAGAGCAAAAACTTTTTCCATGAAAAAATCTCGTAAGTCTGAGATAACTCGTTAATTCAGAAAAACAGAGCAAAAACTTTTTTTTTCATGAAAACGTATCTCATAATTCTGAGATAATGAACTCATTAATTCAGAAAAATTGAGAAAAAAACTTACGTTTCAATAGAAATGAACAACTCATACCTGCATCTTGGGGTCCTGCATTGACACTTTAAGCCCTTGGCTCCAGTGGCCAGCAGATTCCTGGAAAACGAGAATGTTTACAGTGTTTTTAGTAAAAAAAAAAAAAACACTTCAATAAACTGTTTCTCCAACCAGCTCGGAAACTTGGCTTAAAAATAAAAAGTGGCAGTACAATATATAACTACTGCCTTAATATATTTGTACAAGTGTAAAATATCATATTTTTTTTAATTTTATTGCAAAATCAGTAACTCGGGCAGCTTTATTAGGCTACTATTTTAATCACATTTACTCATGAAAACTTGCAAAAGGAACGCACAGCTTTATCAGGTCCGGGCGGCGGTGTCTTTTTGGCTGGAGGTGAACCGTCGGATGATGGTGTAGTATTCGCAGGACTCTTGATCTTCTCTCCGTTGCCCTCAGAGCTCATCCGATGGGATCTTTTGGAGGCGTTGCTCCCCTCCGCAGCGGATCTGGCTGTGAGCGTCTCCTCAGTGAACCTCACTGTATATGGATACAGCTGGTTGACCATGTAAAGTCTCTGGCCCGGCTTTATGGTCACCTGGTTGTAGAGGTGGGCGACATGTGGTTTGTAGGATGTTAAGACCAGCAACCTGTGCAATACAGCCTCAATTACAACAGAACAAACAGGGCATTTATGGACAGAGCGAGTTTGCTGGATACCTAATAACACAAGTGATTTTGATGACACACTGTACCTGATTGCCTTTGCCCACGGCCACATTGTCCACATATGTAGGATTCACACCCAACTGTTGAGTGGGTCAAACATGCATTATTATATTTATAATATCAATTATACTGTAATTTATCACATATTTCTCTAATATTGTAATATTACAGCATACCTGTTTAACTGAGATAAATCCTCTGTTGCAATCAGCTCTCAATTCAACTGCAAAAAAATATATAAAATGAAGAAAGCCTGCGTCTATGGCAAGCCGTTTAGACATTTATTTGTTCTCAGGATATGCATTCTTGACAGCAACACTTACATTTTCAGTTACAAAATGCTAAGTCTTGATGCCAACAATAACGTCATCACTCACAGAAATACAAATTCTTAATGTAAAAACTATTATTCTGGATATCTATACATGTATTTTCACTAGTTAAATGTCACCATAGGCTGCCATTCAAATTCAGTTGTTGATCTCAAGAATTTATTTCCTTAAAATATCATTCTTAATAGTAAAAATTTGCATTTTTGACATCAATAATTAATTTTCACCAGTTCAAATGTTACTTCTTCTTGATATCTGTAAATGTATTTCTTTCTGATATTTAAAATGGCTTTCTTACTAGTAACAATCAAATGCATGATATCAGAAAAGGAAAACAATTTTACTAGCAATTACAGATATCAAGAATTATAGTTTGAACAGTTGAAATGTAACAGTTAATGAATGCTATTGCGAGCTATTACGTCATTGATGTTATCAAGTCAGCGTTTTATATAAAAAATGCCATTGTTACTAGTAGAATTCCTGATATCAAGGATTAAAAATTAATTGAATTATTGATCTGATCTCACAAATTCACATCCTGTGAAAGATTACCTTGTTCTCTTGAGCACTTTTTGTCTTTTATCTTAGTTTCTGGTCCTCGACCCAAAGTCACAGCTCGTTGGTGATGAAGCTGAATGGGTTTATGGTGTGAATCATCTTCACGTTCAAGTAAACACACTGGCATCTCCCTGAAAACATTTAGATATTACTAAAAACGTACTATAATATGGCTGATTTGTGAACTTACAGCATTCTCGGTCTAAAATGCTTGTCTAAACGCCACATATATTCATCACTTACCCTGCTGCTCGTGTTTTGTATGCTATAATCTACAACAGAAAGTGTTATGTGTGAAAACAAAACACAACACTGGGAACTGCAGCGCATGACCATACACACTCTTATTCGTGGACATCAACAAGCACGCGCAGGCGGGCGGACGCACGCATACTGACACCTACCGGTCGAAAGGCGCAGTGACCTCACATCACCATGGGTAAGAAGAAAGATTTGTGTGAGTTTGTGGACAAATATCCTTAACTAAACTAAAACAAATAATGTTATATAATTTAGTATATAATATACATAAAACATCTTACAGTTAACAGGTTTTCACCATAACATTTTAGGCAACACTGCTTTTTTTTGTTTATAAATTTGCATTGACCATGGGCTTTACCATGGGCAAAGTCAAAACAAGATGACTGAAACTGAATGATTAATGAAATATATAAGGTCATTGCTTTAATTATACAGTTGTTACTTAAGTTAACGCAGCAGGTTTGTATCTAAGAAAAGTTTTGGGGTTTTTTTTCTATCTATTTTAATGCACTTTTTGGGACAGAGTGGGACAGTAATTTCTGCTTTTGAATGAATATGACATTGTTAAAGGGATAGTTCACTTTGAAATTAATTTTTGGTATGTTTTAGCTTACCTCAAGGGCATCCAAGATGCAGGTGTCTTTGTTTCCGCAGTATTTTTTAATTTTGATATTTTTAGGTCAAACCGTTCTTGTCTGTCAGTCATATAATGGAGGTCTATGGTCACCACCTCAAAGAGCATGCACAGAGAAGTCCAAATTAAACATGATTTAATGACTCGTAAATGTAAGTACACATTGATGGCCTGAGACGCGAAACGAGCGGTTTGACTAATTTTCAAATTGCTAGTCATAAATCAATTTCTAATCAAAATATAACTTTCTGTTATAAAAGAGGGCATTGATTTCTGTAGAGACATCAGGACATCATATTTATCAGGACACAAGTGAATAGGGAAATAAATCATATATCAATACATTCCCATGAAATATGAGATGTTGCCAATTACACCCATTATTAACAACACACTTCTGTTTTCATAACATTTTGGCCCAAGGACATTTTAATATGCAAATTAGATACAGTGTGTGTATTTTACTCACATATTGCATAGAATAAAATGTTATATCAATTCAATCCATTATATCTTTCATGACATAGTTGAAAATCATCTTTGCAGTTTGGTTAAAAAATCCTGAAACCTGAAAATTGATTGGTGAATGGAAATTGGCAATGTTTTTGCCTATCTCATTTCATGTCTTTTTTAATTCCTGTTTAGTCCTGTTGTCCACACTACACATATAGCTAAGCATATGAATAAAACTTTTTTTTTTTTTTCAAAAATGCTTTCCCCTCCATTTGCTTCTTATGCTTTAATTAAACAATGTAAAACTCACTGAATTAAAATCCTGGGTCTCAGGAGGATGTCACAGTTGCCACCTTTTCATCAAGACAATGAACTTGAACACTTAAAGAACCACAATCATCTTCTTGTAAAATCACTGTAACATATTTATTTATTTGGCTAAGACTACTATTTTATCGCATTTACTCATTAAAAACAAATCAGTCTCAGCTAAAATGTCCTTAACGAGTAAGTCAAATTACTTTTACCAGAATCTGGACTGCGAAGGATGCGATAATGTGACTTTAACGCGAGTTTTGTGTGTGTGTGAGTGAGTAACTCACACTCCTGTGATCTTCTCATGTCACTGACTTCCTTCTTCAGAGGGGATCATTGAGAGATCAGGTAAGAGCTGGCCTGCTCTAACACACTTTAAATCATGTCAACACCGGCCATCTCATATTTCCCTGTCTTATCGTGGTGTTTTCTGTTGTTGTCCGGAGGTTTCATCTGATGTTTTGCATTAATTGACGGGATTTCTCTTATACAGAGCTTGAAGGTTAGCACAGGCTAGTTAGCTTCAGTTTTAACACACATCCCCCCGCACGCAAACATTACTACAGGTCTTTTAGAGGGTAAACGCGCATTTGAGCGTTTTATAGATGATTTATCGTCACGTAAGTGCTTAATTTACGGATATATTTGTGTTTTTGACTGTAGCTACTCGTCCATGTCTCGCGATAGCGCGTCAGTTTTATTAGCCGTTAGCAGAATTAGCCGTCAAAGTCATTTTACGTTTAAATTAGGCATATGCGTATAAGGAAACTGGATTTTTATTAAAACAAGAGTGTTTGTAATGTATTTCATAGCGGTGTCAATAAACTTTGTCGTGTTAAGGTCATTCGGACTCGTAGTTTTGTGTGAATGACTCCTACACACAGGCCTCGTTTATCTAAACAAAGTTTAAACTAGCCCGAGATATGTTTGTGTTATGTGTCGTTACGCTCATAAACACTGTTGTTTAATTGGTTTTGTTTTAATTCGTGTCTGTAAATGAAATGAAGTAGGTTCACTGAGTGACACGTAGGCGAAACGAGCTCACTGACATAATATCCACTAACGTTATGTATAACACAAGTTATTTAGCAAGATTTGGGTTGTTTCAAAACTTAGGGTGCTGTCAACCCACACAGAACCCTTTAGGCAGCACACCAATGCTGTCTAGGTGGGGAACAACACAACTTGGGTGTGTATGTAAACATTTCAGGTGCCCTGCTGGAATAGTGAAAGGCAGGGAGTTTGTCCATCTTGGTGTGAATCACACAGCAGGCATTTGTGTCAACTAACTCGTTTAACCCTTTGTGTTCAAACCAGACCCCTGTCAGACACTGTGAAGCCAAGGGCTGTCGTGATGTCGGAGCCCAAAGCACCCATCCCGGCTCCTGGAGACACATATAAAGGCTGGCTCTTCAAATGGACTAATTACATCAAGGGATACCAAAGGCGATGGTTCGTCCTGAGCAATGGCTTGCTGTCTTACTACAGGTGAGTTTGGGACATGTTGTTGATTCATCAAACTCTAGAAAGCACTTTTTTTGTAATCAGGTTTCACTTCCGTCAGACAACAGGTCTCTGATAGGAACGTCTGATGTCCTAATGAACCCTTTGTGATGCTGTCAAGTGTTCTTTGGCCTTTCACCAATATCTGATAAGGTGCAAAGATTTAGATAGCGAAATTATTTGATATTCTGGCTATGGCAAGCGTTGCTATTGCTAACACAAACCTCTAACCCTGAGTTTTATGGAGGACCTATTATGACCTTTTACAAAGCCTTGAATTTTTTCCCCTACTTGAATAGGTTTTCATGCTTGAATGATCACACATTTGACATTGTTGCAGCTCCTCTTTCCCAGTCTGTCAGTAACGCCAAAGCCACTAGAAAGGCAAGCCTGCAAACGTTAGCCAAAAATGTTTAACGGCTAATGCTAACACTCGGCTGTGGCGTTGAGCAGGGAAGGAGACCAGAGGCTGTTTTTGTAAAGGATGTCAATGGAGAAGAGGCTCCACGGCACTGAATAAACCACTTTTGTGAGGAAATAGCTGATCATTTAATGAATCAACGTAATCAATGTATGTTGTTTAATTAAAATAAAAAAATGAAGTTTACTTCCTATCGCTGCCATGTTAGACTTGTATTGTAATGATTTATGACTGCTGTGCCTAACACTTTTTTTAATGAATGAAGGTAAAAATACATATAATGTTAATGAATTAAACGATTAGTTCACTTATAAAAAAGCTTTTGCTGATAATTTACTCACCCCCATGTCATCCAAGATGTCCATGTCTTTCTTTCTTTAGTTGAAAAGAAATTAAGGATTTTGATGAAAACATTCCAGGATTTTTCTCCATATAATGGACTTCAATGGGAACCAAACGGTTCAAGGTCCAAATGAGTGTTACAGTGCAGCTTCAAAGGGCTTTAAACGACACCAGACGATGAATAAGGGTCTTATCTAGCGAAACGATCGCTCATTTAAAAAAATAAATGAAAATGCTTAAGTTTTATAAGCACAAATGCTCACCTTGCTCTGTTCTGTGATGCGTTCGTGACTCTCCTGTTCGAACTCATTCATCAAAATGAACGAATCTTTTTTCGAGTCATTTGGTTAATTCATGAACGAATTAACTCAAAAAATTTATTTTGTGAACAAGTTCGAACAGGAGAGTCACGAACGCGCATCACAGAACAGAGGTAACACTCGGTTTAGTTCCTGTCTCCATGAAGCCCCTCACTCTAAAAAGCACCCTGTGCTCTGATTGGTCGGCTGGTCCAGTGTGTTGTGATTGGTCAACCTCTCAAGTCAACCAGGCCTCGTCCCTTTATTTGCGCATGTTTTGAGTAGGGTTGGGTATCGTTTGAATTTGAACGATTCTGATTCCGATTCCGATTCCTTGTTTCGATTCCGGTTCCTAACGATTCTCGATTCCAATTCTTTTAAGAGGCAGGGTCAAAAAAGTTTAGCTAACCTTGCTAACCTTTCGGAAGGAAATAATCCTTTCTGAAGGAAATACTCCTTTTGTAAAAATACTCCTTTTGACACAAATTTTGCATTTTGCCGAGATTTCGTTATTTTTAGAAAAGTGAAGCCACACTTTGGATCGCCGACGTAAGGTACTCATGTTCGACTCGCGTGGTTATGCCAACAATTCCGGTAGACGCTTCTTCGTTGGTGTTGTTCAGCGGTTTCTTCTTCCGCTCGGCGGACTGTGAATACCGAAACTAGGAATCGAAATTTTTACTTTTGAACGATTCCGGGAAAAACGAAAAGTTAGTCTCGGTTCCAATCGATACTCGATTTTCGATACCCAACCCTAGTTTTGAGCGGGAATTATTTTTAATGAGGAATATTGTGACGTGTTTGTTCCCGAAAGAAAACTCAAGACTACAATAGAGGCGTTTCAGAGAGTTCAGAAACCGAGAGTCACTCCGTCTGAGCGACTTTATGCAAAAAAAAAAAAATGTGCTAAAGAACGTTGAACATGAAAAAAGCATAATAGGTAGTCTTTTGGCTTATGCACACAACCCGTCCGTGCTAAATTGATGATATCTCAAGTCATACAACTTCGAAGTGATTGGACTTGTGGATGCGAAACAGGCCAAACACCCTTTCCTCTATACCTGTAAGATGATGCCGTTGTACGTAGTTAGATTTGAGTCGATCTAATGGAGAAGCTGCATTCGTCTCATTGGGCTTTCTTTGTCAATTATTAATACTTCATGTGATCATGCAGGACAGGAGCGCCTGCGTGTGTTTCTGTTTGCTCGTGCGATCCTCACTGTTTGCTCAACAGTTTGAGATGAGAGGATAACACATCCGTTTAAATCCGCCCTCATGGTCTGATGTGTAACTCTGACCGTGACATAACAAGGTCCAATACCTCTACTGTTGGCTAATGAGCGTATGATCACTATTTTTGCTTTTTTTTTTTTTTCATGTTGTATTTACTCATAAATACGGAAATGTAAATGTCATTAAATGAATGCTGTCTTAAAGCCACGCCAAAGCAAATGAAAAGGATTTACATTAGTGCTTCATTGAGATCGAGCTGAAAGTGCTGTGTGTGTCGCTGAATCATCCAATTTCACAAATAGCTGATTTTCACTGCAGGCACAGATATATGGTGAATTATCAGACATTTGATATTCTAACAGGACCCTGACGCAGCGCAACTATGATGCTTTTGTGAATGGAAAGGCCCTTTTTTTTAAAAAGAAACAAATGAGTACTTTTGCTTTTGTATTGTGGATGCTTTTAAACACTTAAATTCACCTTTTTAGTAGAGATTTTGGATGATTTAAAAATATATATATCTCCTTTTGTTTTTAAACTATAGCACTTTGGGATTTTGCTTAAATATAAAGTGTTACAAATAAAATGTAGTATTATTAATTAGGGCTGTCAAAAGATTAATCGCGATTAATCGCATCCAAAATAAAAGTTTGTGTTTACATAACATATGTGGGTGCACTGTGTATAATTGTTATATATATTTATATAAATACACACACATGTTTGTATATATTAAAGAAACATTTTCACGTATATACTGTATATAGATTTATTTATATTATATATAAATAATATAAATATTTTGTATATAAATAATATTTTTTTCTTAAATATACATGCATGTGTGTGTATTTCTATATATATATATATATATATATATATATATATAATTATACACGATGCACCCACATATATTATGTAAACACAAACTTTTATTTTGGATGTGATTAATCGCGATTAATCGTTTGACAGCCCTATTATTAATATTACGTTTATTCAGCTGGAACGCATTAAATTGATTAAACGTAACAGTAAAGACATTTATAATGCCACAAAAGATTTCTATTTCAAATAAATGCTGTTCCTCTGAACTTTTTATTCATCAAAGAATCCTGAATAACAGTTTCCACAAAAATGATTGATAATAGAAATGTTTCCATATTTAAATCATGTGATACTTGAGTTCATTTAAAAATCTTACCAACCAAAATCTTTTGAACGGTAGTGTATGTAATAAAAACCATGCAATTTTTTTTAATGTAGTAACATTTTGATAAATGTCAAATACTTCCAGTGTGAAATGTGTATTTAAGCAGTTAAAGAGCATTTTAAAGGACACACTTTAGAAATGTTGAATTTAAATGTTCGCCACACAATCTGTTACATGTGCATTGAATTTAAATACTGAATTTAAATTGAAACTGATTTTGTCCGTCGTTCAATAAGAACCTAAATATTTTCCTTCCCTAATATAACAGGTGTTCTTCTGTTCTGATACACCCAAAAGTGCATTACAAACTGTGTGTGATGTCATAAAATATAAAATATTTTAACAAAATAACTTGGCTTTCAAAATATAGTGGAAACTTCCCAATCATTTGGTGTAATACAGTTAACAAAATAATAATTTATTTCAGGGCATTATTAAGCACTGTCTCCAACATCAGGTTCTGATTTCTATAGTGAATATTCATTTTTATAGCATTATTGTATTCAGCTAGAAATTGTTCTTTGTGATGTGCAACGACTACACAACTCTTAAATACATAAATAACCATGAGTCAACGTGTGGAGAGTCTGACTGTAACATTACAGTGTAAATAAAAGGCTCAAGCACACATTGTGTTTTCCACCTCCACATGACCACTTTGATTGGCTGAGTGAGTTTGGGTCACATGACCGTCTTAACAGGTCACCTCTCTTTAGGAGGATCACACGCTCTACTTAAGGCTTGATTTCAGCACGGCAGTTTCTTATTGTGTGTGAGAGAGTAAGATGAGATCAGGAAATGTACTGAGCGAGTAAGAGATTTCAGTTTCACAGGCTCTGTTAAATCGGCTGGCATCGCTCTCGTGCCATGTCGTGGACCGTCCAAACTGGTCTTGTCTCATTTGTTCCTGCTGAGCACGGAAAATCCTGAGAACTGGTGATTCATCAGTGTTGGCAAATTACAGTTAAAGATGGAAACTTTATTTATACGTCATATTTGGTGCTGCTGTTTACATATGAGCGGCTTTATTTTAGGATATACTTATATACTATTATAGTGTTTTACAGTTTTGAATTGGCTTTTATTTTTATATTTTTAAACAAACAACTTATTTCATTATGAATATGAATTTAGCAGGGATGGGCAACGATTAATCGCGATTAATCGCATCCAAAATAAAAGTTTGTGTTTACACAATATATGTGTGTGTGTATAATTATTTTGTATATATAAATACTAACACATGCATGTATATATTTAAGTTCTTAATATATCAAATATTTATATTTATACATAATATTAATTATGTATAAATATATATAAAGTATATACATGCAAATATTTCTTAAATATATACATGCATGTGTGCGTATTTATATATACAAAATAATTATACACACCACACACGCATATATTACGTAAACACAAACTTTTATTTTGGATGCGATTAATTGTTGCCCATCCCTAGAATTTAGTTTATTGAATATTTTGCAGTAAACATGTAATATATAGCATTTTGTATTTGTAATCAATGAGTTTTATATTGTACTGTTGTTTCTCATTTGATTTATTTGACTTATTGATTCATGTCTCAAATTTTTCCGAATATTTGCTAAGATCATGGGGCTCTTTTTCAATCTATCTATCAGATATTACAGCGGTAACGTATCTTTTGTCACATAAATGCTCGAAGGTAAAAGAAGCCATTTCTTGAATGCTTGCCTTTCGCTGCTGATTCATGAATATTACATCAGATGCCGAAAAACAGCTGTCAGGGGGCTTTTGTTCAAGTTTTTGCTGGCAGAGTTTTAAAAGAGCCTCATGAATGATCCTCTAACCTCGCAGAACCAGACTTTTGAGAATCATTATCAAGTCGGAAACACATTTAGTCTTATTCTGGCATCCCTGGGGCCGCCGGAACATCATGTAAAGCTGTATATATAACTATGACCAAATGAAGTGTTTCATCTTGAACACAACATCTCATCTGCACCCCTTTTGCTCTTCCAGGACCCAGGCGGAGATGGGTCACACGTGTCGGGGCACCATAAACCTGGCCACAGCCAATATCATGGTGGAGGACTCGTGCAATTTCGTCATCTCTAATGGCGGCACGCAGACGTATCACCTGAAGGCCAGCTCAGAGGTGGAGCGGCAGCGGTGGATCACGGCACTGGAACTGGCCAAAGCCAAAGCTTTCCGCATGCAGGCCGAATCAGGTCAGTCACGCCCCTCACACCACATTTGAGGATAGCTCAACACTGCACACTCAATACAATTTGCGGTGGAAGGCGTTTCACAGTTTTTTTTCTTCTTATTCATCATTCTCTGCAGATGACTCCGGGGATGAGTCCAGTCCTTCTGCAGCGGGACAGGGTGGAGGATCACGAAACTCGGAGGTGCAGTCCACGCTCCGGACCCTGAGCAGCAAAGTGGAGGATCTGAGCACGTGCAACGACCTCATCGCCAAACACGGCTCTGCGCTTCAGCGGTCAGTCTTTCTCTACCAGTTTGAACACTTGACTATTATTCAAGTACATAACAAGCAAATACATTGACACACATATATATATATATATATATATATATATATATATATATATATATTAGGGGTGTAACCATAGATATCTATAGAAAGGCTAGATATCTCGTCCGCGCTGCTGGCCGATGGAGGTCGACGTCAGCACCTGGCGGCCATCTTGCCACAGGCAGCTCGCTCACTGGGTGCATGTACTATTTAAATCACCGTAACTTGCTCAATTTTGTACCGATTTTCAAACGGTCTGGTTTGTTATAAACGGCAGAGATGTAGTTCGGATTCTGCATACTTATGAATAATAAGTGTATAAATAAATAATCATCCAGATAATTATAGCCACGTTAATAACGTTTGTAAGAAACCTAACCGTTTGTAAATCCGTCAAGATTTCAACGAGATAAGAGTATTTCTTACATCAGATACCACAGAGCCCGCCAGAAAGCCTGTCTGTGACAAGATGGCCACCGGTGATGACGATAAATACTCCGCCGTGAGACATCTAGCCTTTATATAGATATCTATGGGTGTAACGGTTCACAAAATTCACGGTTCGGTTCGATACTAGGGCTGCAACATACGATTGTTTTGATAATCGATTAATCTAACGATTATTAGAACGATTAATCATCGATTATTTTGCCAGCTAATCGTTACGTTTGGAACGTTTATTCAGCTTTTTCAATTACTTAAAACATTGAGTTATACATATTCTTACTATAATGTAAAAAAAAGAAAATCAATTCAGCTTTTGAAATGGTTGTTTTAATGAACTTTGAGCCAACTAAACAGGTCATTCTCTTTAAGTTTTCAGATTTCAGTCCAACTCAATAGATAATAGACAATAGATAATAGTTTAATAGACCCACTGCTTTTAGACGTTCTCATCCGCCTTTTAATTTACAGAATAAAAAAAAATAAGTAACTGCCATATTCTTCCCAACATCTCCTTTTGTATATCTTCATGATTATGGAACAAAATAAAGGCAAGTGATAAGACTATATCTATAACACCTAATAGTGTTACAATAATAAAAACAGCCCCAACTCCTGAGCTCGATCAAGCTTTATTATATGCAAAATAAATCATCACATTACTGCAATTATATTATTATTGGTAATATTATTACTATTATAAGGGATTTACGTTCCCACTAGTTAGTTGCTCCAGCTGGAGAACACTCAGTTCTCACCGGCTCGAGTATTCACGTAAACACATTTAGTTATGTTTTAAGTGAACATAAAGAAAACGCATGTGTAACAGTGTAATCGATCTGTGTGTCAGGTCTTAAAGTGACAGCGGCCTAATACACCTTCTGCCAAATTATGAGATAATATTAATAATATCTATATGGCAGTTTTCCCCATGGTATCAATGTCAAAATGGTGGCTAGAGAAAATGCTGAGTGGCTATATTATTCTAGTAATAATTTAAATGAACTTTTTTGTAATTGTACATAAATGATCAATTTTTTGGCCTTTGTGCTCATAAAGTGTCTATGTGACGTTCAATAAGTTGATTCATATGTTTTCTGTCAGGTCCTTGTCTGAGCTGGAGGGCGTTCGGTTGGAAGGACAGACGAGCGAAAAGATTCGGCAGGTGACGGAGCGAGCCACGCTCTTCCGCATCACCTCCAACGCCATGATCAACGTAAGGCAACCAGGGAATTTGCTTTGTGGTTATCCGTTTCACACACCGAAACCACTCTGTTAAACGTTTTCTTAACGGTTCTCTAACAATCTGATACCCAGGCCTGCCGGGACTTCTTATCGTTGGCTCAGGCTCACAGCAAGCGTTGGCAGAAAGCCCTGCAGGCCGAGAGAGAGCAGAGAGTCCGACTGGAGGAAACACTGGAGCAGCTCGCCAAACAACACAACCATCTGGAGAGAGCCTTCAGAGGAGCGACTGTTCTGCCTCCTTCCCAGAGCAACCCTGCCATAGACAGCAAAGGTAAAGGGTCAACGACACAGAAAGACTGGGTGCCACAAAATAATTTAGAGACTAATATATAGACCATTTTGCAAGATGTAAACAACACTGGTCCAGAAACACTTCCTGTTTCAGTTTTTTAACACTACATAAAAGCTGGGATAAAATACAACCAACAGAACATGTAAAACTGAATCAAAAAGTTAAATAACATCTTTAAGATGTTTTCTTTACATGTGAAATAAAGAAAACAGTTACATACTGAAACAGGAAGTGTTTCTGGACCAGTGTTGTTTACATCTTGCAAAATGGTCTATAAACACAGCTTTCTACTCCATTGTCTTCACTAGTTGCACACCACCAAACGAATGACCTTATGAGCAAATCCCTTTGGAATAAATCAGTCAGATTGAGTCACAAGTCAGTTTGAGTTAGCCTCACAACACACAGGGTTTTCAGTAAATGAACACGTGGAAGATTAATATTGAATCCTTTTCATTTATTTGCACAAATATAGAACAATATGGTAATTAACAGCAATATTTACTTAAACACACACTGCCGCTCAGACGTTTGGGGTCAGTTGTTTCTCTTCTCCTCACCCAGGCTGTTTATATTTGATCAAAAATACAGTAAAAACTGTAATATTTTTACACATTTTTAATATGTAATTTATTCCTGTGATCAAACCTGAGTTTTTAGCATCATTCTAATATGAAGTTTTGATGCTCAAGAAAGATTTATGATGATTATCAATTTATCAATGTTGAAAATAGTTGATATGTCTGTTCTGTCACATTTGATCAATTTAAGACATCCTTGCTGAATAAAAATATTGATTCCTTTTTTTTTTTAAGTTTTGTGCATACACAAACACGACAAACAACCACAATGCCTATCAGAAAGCCATCTCTGTACAATGCAATAGTCATTGTCATGTGTTAAATACAAATCTTTGACCTAATCAATAAACGATTCTTAAAGATAAAAAAGATCTTACTGACACCAATCTTTGGGTAAAATATGGTAGTGTATTTTACTAAAACATTTTAATAACTGAATATTTGGGCGATGAGTCATTTAATCAATTTTTTATTTTTTTACTTTAAATAATTTACAATTAGGAATGATTAAAATGCATATTAGCCAATGTAACCTTTGCAAAACACAGAAAAATGAAATCCTTGAAAACTCTTAACACTCATAGCTATACATTTGGATATGATATAGAGATTTCCTAAATATATTATTTTTACTATCCGTCCTGTAGGCTCGGCTCCAGTAAAGGGCGACGCCAGTGACGAGGACGACGAGAACGAATTTTTCGACGCGTGCGAGGACGTTCAAGAGTTTATCACCGTTCCAGCAGACCCCAAATATCACAGGTCTTTATTTACCCCCCCGCTCCTGTCGTTTACTCTCATCCCTATTTGTCCCTTAACTCGCTTCTCATATAAGTGTTACTTGACCTAAGTGTGTGTGTCCTATGCCTTCCCTTCCCTTTCCTTTCCTTTCCTCCTCTCTCTCACACACTCTGGCTCTCTCATACCCTCTTTCCATTTCTCTCAGGAGATCTGGCAGCAATGTGAGCGGAATCAGTAGCGAGATGGGAATGGACGACGGGACGGCGTCGGTAAGGCGTTATGTTTATATATGGTGTTTATGTATGTGAACCAAATTCGATTTCATGTGCAGTCTAGATCTAGTAGCTGTTTCCATCCATAGTTTAGATGTTAACTTATGCGCAAAATTGCAATGACGCATAAAACATTTGCGAATAAAGCACCATTTCCGTCCCATGTGTTCAACAGAAAAAAAATCTTCACTTCCTGGTAGTAAAAACGGAGGTTGCTGCAATTAGGAAAGCCATCGTGGCTCCTTTATCGTATGTCATAAATGAGTAGCACCTCAAAGCGCGCAGACGTTATCTAGCGTTCGGAGGCGGATGCATGATGTTTAGGAACGCGATCACGTGAGACAGTTCTGGCAGGTAATTATACTAAATCATTTTGATGACAGAATATGAGATGCTGTGCAATGAATTGAGTCCACTGATTAGTCCAGTTAGCCAATCGCATCCTCTCTAAGTTCTTTATGCAGTCATGATGTTAGTACAGACACAATATTAATCAATAACATTCAATGCTGAATAGGAGCATGAGGAAGACCTAGTCTTATAAATTCATGCCCCAGTGTTGTAGTACTCGAGACTCGGACTCGTCTCGGACTCGGTCTCGAGACCATATTTTAATGGTCTTGGTCTTGTCATGGACTCGTGTCCATTTGGACTCGGAATTGACTCGTACTCGAACATTTATTTTTTTAGGACTCGGATCTATTCCCGAGTCCACTTGAGTTCAATTAAAAAATATTTTTCATGATTATTAATGTATGTTAATAAAATATTTCTTTAAATTGATTGACACGCCCAGTGATTGATTTTCTAGTGCGCAACTGCGCATGACAAATTGTAATAAAATTACTTTTAACACCACCTACTATGTGGCCTTTTTACCCTAAACTGATCATATTTTTTAAACTCTAAGTAAATTCAGTAAAAAAAAAAAAAAGAGGATTTCTCTAAGTAAATAAAAGTAAATTAGGTAATCAACCCTCACTGGTCTCGGTCTCGACTCGGACTCGACTCTCTATGGACTCGGTCTTGACTCGGACTCGACTCTCTCTGGTCTCGGTGTCGACTCGGACTCGAGTGAGGTGGTCTCGACTACAACACTGTCATGCCCCTTTTTTCAATAATCTTAGCTGACAAAAAAAAAAAAAAAAAAAAAACCGGCGAGCCATCTGTTTTGTTTCTCTGTCGAGGTACAATATTACTTCACATCTAAATAATTAATGATTTCAAATTTGTCAAACATTGGTTCTTATGCTTCACTGCCTTCGTATTTTCTAAGAACATTTTTTTTTATACATTTTATTGAATTGAACAATCGTGTTACAAGATTTTTGCACTAAAGCGTTCCATAAATTGTTCCCAATTACAAGAAACCCTTTTTGTGTTTGTGAGCTGCGTGAATAATGTACACAACAATGACCTTTTCTTCTGTTGTTACTGTCTGTGATTAGCATGAGTTTGTTTTGAATATGTACTGGCACCAAATTATTTTTCACTCTCCCCACATTCATTTGTAGTAACTCTTTTAATTTCAAGGTCTTGTTTGTGTGGTCTCGTAAACCTTGAAGTCACGATTATTATCGCTTTTTTCTAAAGTAAGAACAGTCTTTCTGAACGCATTACCCCACACTTAAGCGATACATTATGTTAAATATGGAACAATTAAGGTTATGTATAGAAGCTGTTTAACGTTATAAGGAAACCAATTATTTTTGATATGCTCAATATGAGGCTTCCAGCTAATTTTGCTATTTAGGATAACTCCCAAAAATTTGATTTCGGAGACGCATTCAATATTTACATTCTCAATAACTAATTTTGTGCATCCCGATTCACGTGGGTTTATTCGGTAAATGTGTTTCCATCGTAGTATATACACGACGTCTTATCGGATTAAAAAAAATCCGCCTCAATTGAGTGCATACACTTTTTTTCAATTTATGCACATTTTGGTGTTTTCATCCAACTTTTTTTTTTATGCAATATGCTAAAATTTGCATTGAGAAAAAGTAGCCTTTGACATCTGAAGTTCATGTTTGAACCGTTTTTTCCTCCCCATCTCTCACAGCTAGACGAGCAGTCAGTGGCATCCAATCCCGAGTCTCCTCAGTCCCAGGAGGTGGTGCCTATGAGGAAGAGACGGACCCGAATCCCAGATAAACCGAATTACTCTCTCAATCTGTGGAGCATCATGAAGAACTGTATCGGAAAAGAACTCTCCAAAATCCCAATGCCTGTACGCTCATCGCCGTCTTTATGAGAATCCCGAACGGCCCAGATTTATGGCAGTGCTTCTAACGCATCCCTCTTTTCCCAGGTGAACTTCAACGAGCCCCTGTCCATGCTGCAGCGTCTCTCAGAGGATCTCGAGTACTACGAACTGCTGGACCGGGCGGCCAAGTGCCAAAACTCTCTGGAGCAGATGTGCTACGTGGCAGCTTTCACCGTTTCCTCATACTCAACTACAGTTCACCGCACGGGCAAACCCTTCAACCCTCTGCTGGGAGAGACGTTTGAGCTGGACCGTGCCCAGGAGTGTGGCTACAGATCCCTCTGTGAGCAGGTGAGGGGGCATCAGCCTTTGATTATATCCTGAGACTATTGAAATGAAGCGAGTTGGGTTCGAAACCTAATCCGTTCTTCTTCCTTCAGGTAAGCCATCACCCTCCGGCTGCGGCTCATCATGCAATCTCCGAGCGAGGCTGGACCCTGAGACAGGAGATTGCCCTGGCCAGCAAGTTCAGGGGCAAATATCTCTCCATCATGCCCCTGGGTAACTATTTGTGCCGTTTTAGACCTTATCACCACGTTCAAGTTTTAGAGTAGCATATCAGGTTTCATTTAACAGGGGAGAGTTTTTCTCACTAGTTCTTTTTCTTAAAAACAAACGTTTTATAACAGGGTGTCCGCGGGGTGGTAAAAACTATTAAAAGGTAGTAAATGAAATTAGATAAAATTAAGGGCATTAAAAAGTAGTAAACGTTGGACACTTCATGGTTTCAACAATCGCAGAGGCTAACAGACTCCGACGATGAATGACAAATAGAGCCCGACCGATAAAGGATTTTGAAGGCCGATACCGATACAAATATTTGTTGATTTTAAAATCCGATATTCCGATATATCGACTGATTTTTTTTTTTTTTTTTTTTTTTCGGAAACGCACAACAAAACATTAACAGATTTCCCTAACATTAGTTATTTGTAGTTATTTATGAGTTTTAACCAAAATAATATGATAATGCATTTTAAAAAGAAACTTGTTTATTTGATTGTCACAACAGAACAGACGGATGATAGTGGCATTAGTTAGCTTTGTGGTTAGCTAGTCTATGATGAGCCATAATTTAGTATGGATTACATCATAGTGCAAATTGTAAAACATACATTTTCTATAACTGTCACGCGCTATTAAAGAAATACTTCAGTCACATTGTCAGAAGTTAAAAGGACAGTCAGCCGATTACACTGTAACAACGTACAGTAATTATGCTAGCTAATTCCGCTTTACTCTCGGCTTATTTAACAGCAGCGAAACTGGACATGATAGTCACTAATTTTGTCATGCTTATTTGAGTTCAGAGAACTGATGGAGATGTTCTTTTAATTGTTATTCAAGCAATGTATGTCTCGTGACCAACTCAACGAGTGTTGCCAACAGGGACGTGTAGAGTGCCCTCTGGTGGACAAACTATACAACTCCAACTCTCATGACATGCTTCAAGCGTGTTTCGTCCGTTTTTATTTTATTTTTGGAATATTCATTTATCCGCCATTAAAACTGCCGATACCGATAGTTTGGAAAATGCCTAATACCGGCCTGCCGATATATCGGTTTGTCTCTAATGACAAAATAACCATAAAAAATGTATACACTATAGTGTGCCATTTGGGACACAAGTGCATTTGAAAAGATGCATATTTGAATGTCTTATGCTTGAATATATGTCTTCAAGCAAGAGTTGGTGAGCTTGTTTTGAATTGCTTGTATGTTTCTCCAGGTTCTATTCATTGCATCTTTGAGAAGAGTAACCATCACTACAGCTGGAAGAAAGTCACAACCACAGTTCACAATATAATCGTCGGGAAACTCTGGATAGATCAGGTTGGGAACACAGTCTACTTATTTATGCATTATATATTTTAATATTCTGTGACCACCAGGCTGGTTTGTATGTCTGTTACAACATCAACTGATGGTTTTGTCAGTGGATAATAATGATTATGTACATAAATCATCATATTCAGCCACTGGCCACCCTGTTTTGTTTTTTTGTGCATGTATATTTTTATTATACAATTGTTGCTCTTAAATTGCAATATCTATAGTGTGGCATTTCATTTTATGCATAAACTCAGTTGTGTCCTTCTCTCCATTTAGTCAGGAGAAATAGACGTTGTGAACCACAAAACAGGCGACCGCTGTCATCTCAAATTCGCCCCGTACAGCTACTTCTCCAGAGACGTGGCCAGGAAGGTGAGTCAGCCTCTTCGTTCTCCCAGAATGCAGACGTGTCAGTTTTGTACCCTTTCATTCGTCACCCTCTCTAAAATTTTCATGTTTTTTTTTTTGCCCGTTACATCCTTCTCTAATTTTATTTCTGCTTTCACGTCCTTCTCGTTCAATGCCTCTCTCTGTAGGTCACGGGGGTTGTGACGGATAAAGATGGGAAAGCGCACTTCGTTCTGTCTGGGACGTGGGACGAGAAGATGGAGTACTCTCGTGTGATGCAGAGCAGCAGAGGCGGGGAGAACGGTGCCGAAGGACGACAGAAAACCGTCTATCAGACGCTCAAAGCCAAAGAGCTGTGGAAGAAGACGCCGCTGCCGTAAGACATTCCCAAACACGTGCAATTAAAACAATCCTCTGTTGAGCTCATTTGTCCCTACTTTTCTTGAAACAAAAAGTGAGGCACTAATGATGGTGCAAATTCATAAACTTTAAATGCTTTTAAAAGTATAGCCACATGATGTAAAAAAAATGTTAACTGGATTTTAGTGTGAAATCACTTTTGTGCCATTAATGCATAAACCCTAAACATGACTCTGTGGCTCAAATACTATACACATTTAACAGAACAATAATTATTTATTTATAATATATATAAAATATTATATATATATATATATATATATATATATATATATAATTATTTGATTTTTATTATAACTATTTATATAAGTTTAAATAAAAATATACTGTATTTCCCATATCAATTTTCAAATAAATAAGACTCTTGTGTAATTTTACAGTACAGTAGAATTGCAACTGTAACATTTCAAATAATAAAATACAAATAATATGAATTATTATTATTATTATTATTATTACAACAAAATCAAATTTAAAGAAAAAACTAGTTTTGATTGCATGCATGTAAATGCTTTTATACAAGTATAAGCTTTACCTTTCTGCCTTAAAATCCATAAAAAATTGCCCCCATTCACTTCTATTGTCTCACACTAACCTCATTTTTTTTTCTTCAAATTTTTTAAACATTATGCCTGACAGTTGTGCTTAAAGGTGCAGTGTGTGATTTTTAGCGTCATCTAGTGGTGAGGTTGCAAATTGCAACCAGCAAAAGTTACGATGCCCGACAGGAAAAGATGTCGTCATCTGAGACGGCAGAGAGTAGCCAGTTAAGCAACTAGGTTTATTTACAAAGATAAATTAAAAAAATAGGTTACTTTATTATTCAGTAAAACCCTGTTATTGCGAATATTACTTGTTCATCATTGTGTCAGTGTTTTATTCGCTGACTTTAGCTAGCTTCTTTGTACGAAGAAACTGTAGAGCAGTTTGTCCGTTTAGGGCTCCTGTAGAAACATGTCGGCGCAAAATAGTAAAAACATAACGGTTCATTATACAAGGTCCTTATACACCACTGAAAACATAGCTATGAATTTTATACTGCATTTCTGTCTACAGATCCTCCTAAATAGTTTTGAGCACGCATTATTCCTTTAACGAATATTAATTATTATACATGGCTGGACTTCCAAAGTAACATTGCCGTTGCTTAATTAATATTGGTGAGTAGTTGCAGCCTTGGCTTAGTATTTAGTGCATCGATTTATGATGCTCAAGATTGAATTCAGCTCTCTCATTTCTTCTCTCTCCCTCTCTACTGTGAATGCAGGGATGGAGCTGAAAACATGTACTACTTCTCAACACTGGCGTTGACGTTGAACGAGCCAGAGGAGGGCGTGGCCCCCACGGACAGCAGGAGGCGTCCGGACCAGCGTCTGATGGAGCAGGGCCGCTGGGAGGAGGCCAACGCTGAGAAACAGCGGCTGGAGGAGAAGCAGCGCACCGTCCGCCGAGAGAGAGAGCGAGAGGCCAACTGCTCCGCCAGCCCCTCCGAAGAGGGCAAGGAGCCAGCAGACGGGGGTAAAGTATCCCTTTATTTGTCCTTCCACACGTCTCTCCTGGTTTCTCCCGCCGTCTCGGCGTCTCTCGTTCACTCCCGTGTGACTGTCTCTGTCTTTCCCTCAAGCTCTCATTGAGGACTCAATATCTGACTCGCCACTAAAAAGCAAGTACTCCTGTTCTACTTCGTTTTCCCTGTATCTTTTCTCTTGTTAATTGTCGTCTTCTGGATTTTCTCCCATCTCACACAAACACGCACTGTAATGGTGCTTTTTTTGCACATTATTAAAGTGGTAGTTCACCTAAAGATGAGTATTTTGTCATCTTGTTCCAAATACGTATGACCTTTTTCTTTCTTCCGTGGAGATTTTCCATGTAAACATTTTTGTTATTTAGTATCAATAATGAATTGAATTAGGTTTTGGTTTTTATATATTATTTAAAAAAAAATGTATCTTTATTTTCCTTTTTAGTTTTTTTTTTTCATTTTTATTTAAGTTTTTTTTAGGGCTTTACAAAAATTTCATTGCGATTAATCACATCCAAAATAAAAGCCTGTGTTTACATAATATATTTGTGTGTGCTGTATATAATTATTTTGTATATATAAATACCTATGCATGCATGTGTATATATTTAAGAAATATTTATGCTTAAATTCTGTATATATATATATATATATATATATATATATACATAATCTATATTATATAAATATAAATATTTTATATATGAATAACACATTTTCTTAAATATATACATGCATGTGTGTGTGTGTATTTATATATACAAAATAATTATATACAGCACACACAAATATATTATGTAAACACAGACTTTTATTTTGGATGCGATTAATCGCAATTAATTTTTGCACAGCCCTAGTTTTTTTATTTGAGGTTTATTTTAGTTAATTTTATTTAGTTTAGTTATATTTAGTAAATTGGTTATTTTAGTAAATTATTTGTAATTTAGTACTTCCTAAGTGAAATATGTAAATTACAAGTTATTTTTTACACTATCAGTTAGCCTTATTTTATTTTAATTAACATAGAAAAAAATTACAATTTTTGTTAATGAAAACTAGTGACAACTAACTAGTTTTTAATACATTTTTCTTTAAAAATGTACTCTCGCGTATAAAAGAAGAGGTCATACATGTATGAAGCGACATGAGGGTGAGTAAGTGATGACAGGATTTTTATCTGAGTGAACTATTCCTTTAATAGGAGCACTTCCCGCCTCCATTATGCCATTCACTCATTGTATTCTTTCTTTTTTTGTTGTTTTTGTCTTAATTTGCATCCCCTTTTTTAATTTTCGGCTGCTCGTCTCTCAACTCTGATCAGCTGAAGAAGTCGAGATTGCCAGTGAGCCCTCTGAGACCACTTACAAAAGCAAGTACCATCCCATCCCTCTCCCTAATCAATCTGTTTGTCACGTTTATCATCCATTTATCTTCCATCTGTCTGTCCCTCCATCAGCTGACATGGATGAAACTTTCTCCGATCTTTCGCTCTCAAGCAAGTAGCAGAATCAACACGAGCCACAGCTGCGTAGTGTCGTTTAGGCTGTTTTCGCACTTAGTGCGATTGCTTAGTTTTGTTTGAATTTCTTTCTTTGCATCATGAATATTTAAAGGGGCCTGTTATGCTTTAGTGTGTGGGTCTGAAAAGTTATTCTCTGTATCAGTCGTACTGTTTCTGAACTCTCTGAAACACCTCCATTGTAGTCTTGAGTCTCAACACGTCACAATATTCCTCATTTAAATAATTCCCACTCAAGACCTGCGCAAAAAAATAGGGCGAGGCCTGGTTGAGTTAGTGGTTATGGTAACGGGCCTGAAGTGCTTGATTAATCACAATACACTGTTCCAGCCGACCAATCAGAGCACAGTGTGCTTTTTCAGAAGGAAGGGCTTCATAGAGACATGAACTAAACCGAGCTTTACTGACGGACTGGGAAGAGAGGAGCCGCAACATGTGAAAAATAATGTGTTTTGAACATTTAAGCATGAAAACTTATTCTGCTAGAGCCCAAAAATAAAATAGCATAATAGGTCATAATGAAACCAGTTCCATGATGCAAACATTTAAAGGAGTAGTTCACTTTTCAAAAAACTTTTGCTGATAATTTACTCACCCCCATGTCATCCAAGATGTCCATGTCATTCTTTCTTCAGTCGAAAAGAAATGAAGGTTTTTGATGAAAACATTCCAGCATTTTTCTCCATATAATGGACTTCAATGGGAACCAAATGGTTCAAGGTCCAAAAGACAGTTTCATTGCAAACTGTTCAAAGGGCTTTAAACGATTCCAGACAATGAATAAAAGTCTGATCAAGCGAAACGATCGCTCATTTAAAAAAAAAAAGTTTAAGTTTTATAAGCTCAAATGCTCGCCTTGCTCTGTTCTGTGACGCACGTTCGTGACTCTCCTATTCAAACTCGTTTATCAAAAAGGACAAATTTTTTTCTGAGTCAATTCATTCGTTTCGTTCGTATTATTCGTTGTAATATTTGTTTATTTTGATGAACGAGTTCGAACAGGAGAGTCACGAACGTGCATCACAGAACAGAGCAAGGCGAGCATTTCAACTTTTTTTTTTAAATGAGCGATCGTTTCGCTTGATAAGACCCTTAGTCATCGTCTGGTGTCGTTTAAAGCCCTTTGAACAGTTTGCACTGAAACTGTCTTTTGGACCTTGAACCGTTTGGTTCCCATTGAAGTCCATTATATGGAGAAAAATCCTGGAATGTTTTCATCAAAAACCTTAATTTCTTTTCGACTGAAGAAAGAAAGACATGGACATATTGGATGACATGGGGGTGAGTAAATTATCAACAAAAGTTTTTTCAAAAGTGAACTACTCCAACTTCCATTAGAGGGCAGTGTAAGTGCATAAATTGCAGCAGAATAGACCAAAGCAACATTCAGTGTTGAAGCTCATTCCCCATTAATCTTCATCTCTTCAGTTCACTCCTCCAGTGCATGCTAACATGTCTCTCACTCCTCTTCTCTTTGCCTGCATCCCTCCATCTTCAACTTCAGCTGAAACACTGCACGGCTCGCATCCGCCGGCGTACTCAAGCAAGTACCACACAGTTCACGTAGATCCTTCACAGTTTGTTAGAGCTGCATGTTTAAAGGGGTCAGATCATACACTTCTTTAAAATTGATGTTTTGTAAAAAAAAAAATTGGCCCCAAAAACATTCATGATCAATATTTCTTCATGACCCGTAAAATTAAAACCCTTTTTTGTTGTTGCTAACACAAGAACCAATATATTCAAATGATCCGTTTAATTATTACAAACACAAGGTTTATACACTGATAAACTGTATCATCTCATAAAACAGCACACATTACACACCCATATCATCTCACACACATTGTAAAATGGCAGTGGTGTGGTCAGACTTTGGCCATTGGTGAGCACTGTCTCACGTTCTGCTCTTTCTCGCTCTAGTGGAGGGTCCTTTTGGAGCTCCGGTCAAAAGCAAGTAACATCCACCCAAACCCCTCCAGCCCCTCCATCTCTCACCTCGACTAGAGCTGGGCGGTGGCGGTGTGATCCCGCAGGACACGGGAGTGGGAAAATGTTTATTTTAATTAAACATTAATGTTATATTCTTATGTAGTTATATTCTTATAACTGTTAATTTATGCATATATAACAGAATTTATTTTATTTGTATTTATATATTAAAAAATACAGAAATATATTACATTTGTGTGTATATATATATATATATAGACAAATATTATATTTAAAATATAAAAAGTTATATGTATATATTAAGGCAGAAACTTACAATTATTTTGATAATCGATTAATCTGTCGATTATTTGTTTCGATTAATCGGAGGAAAAATTATACATTAATTAAGTATAAATAATTATACATTAAAATTAGGGCTGTCAAACAATTAATCGCGATTAATTGCATCCAAAATAAAAGTTTGTTAACATAAAATATGTGGGTGCACTGTGTATAATTATTTTGTGTATAATAATAATTATATTATTTATATATAAAATAATTACGTTTATATATTATATAAATCTATACACAATATATACGTGAAAATATTTCTTAAATATATACATGCATGTGTGTTTATTTTTATATATATATATATATATATATATATATATATATATATATATATAAAATAATTATACACAGTACACCCACATGTATTATGTAAACACAAAATTTTATTTTGGATGCGATTAATCATGATTAAACGTTTGACAGCCCTAATTAAAATGTATTTAATTAATAAAAAATATACAAATAGTACTTCAGAGCATTTGAGTAAAAAAAAAATAATATTATCTTTATCTTTTTTTACTCAATGTATATGGACAAATATTACATGTAAAATATATTATAATTGTTTTTATAAAAAAGAAAAAAGTGTGTGTATATATACATATACATACATACACACAAAAAATATTTTATTTATTTATACATGCCTAAATAAATAAAATCCTTTGTGTGTATATATATATATGTGTGTGTGTGTGTGTGTATATATATATATACAACTATATAAACTATATAACTAATATTATCATATATTCTACATGTAATATTTGTCCATATAGTTTTTCTCTATAATGAAGTATGCTTAATTGGTAAAGTATATTATAGGATTGTGCATAAATGAGCATTACATGATAATGTAATATATAAACATTTTTCTGTGCAATGTCCATAAAAAATGATATATCCTACAATTGCTATAAGATCAAATTGTACTGCATAACTTGAACAATGACATAATTAGTTGGTCACACCGCCCACCTCTAAACTCCACCACTATGTGTTTCCCTCTTCGCTTGACTTCTTCCTCTTCTGTTGACCATGTGTTTTTCTTAGCAGCCTGTTGTGTGACCGTAGAGTGCGAGATGTGTTGAATCAGAAATTTTAGGCGATCGTGTGTGTTTAGACCTGATAGTTTACTCAACATGTCTTGAAATAGTTTCTAATAGGCGTCTGTTCTGTAGTAAAGGGTGCGAGTTACTCAACAAGTCTTTAATTAAGTGTCTGTTTGTTTGCTTTTGTATGTCCGTGTGTTCGACCAGGCGGTCATCAGGACAACTACAAGGCGATGTGGTTCGAGCGACGCGTCGACCCCGTGACGGCAGAGCCCACGCACATCTACACAGGGGGATATTGGGAGGCCAAGGAGCAGGGCAGCTGGGACTCCTGCCCGGATATCTTCTGATCCCAATCACGCACAAGCCCCACGACACCCTCACTTCCCCCTCGCCCAGAAAAACTAACTAACGAAAGCTCAGTCCGCTGCCCCATACCCTTCTCTCTCCGTATTGTACATCAAGACACACGTTTGGCCAGCCGTGCTGCACTCAGTGGACAATAAGGGACACCCGAACGGTTCGGGAACGCTCTCCCAACACCATCCACTGTGTGTCGCTCTGGATTCCTCGTGGTCACGGGGAGCATTAGAAAAACACCCCTGTCCCGCTCCGCACGTCTTCCTCAGGCTGTGGACGTCACCCTTCTTAACCATCCCGGGCATACGAGGCCTGTTTGCTCGTGTGTGTGAATTAGTGAATGTGTGAGTTTAGAGAAGCGCCGTAGTGCTCATTTGCTTGTGTGGGAGACGTAGTTTAAGAGCTCGCCTCGGTTTGTGGATTTGAAAGAACTAGTTGGCATAAAATATGAAAGATCTGTCACTGCAAACACCAAAAACACATGATACAAGTATCATGAACGCGATTCGACGTCTTCTGAATCTGGTACTGGCACACTAATTGGCTTTATGCGCAGCTGCACTACTTCCGCCATCTACTTGTTTCCTGTCTGCCATTATTGGACAAACTGATTAATCCAGGTGTGTCTGATTATTGTTGTTGTCGTGACTAAGTCAGTTTGTCCAATAATGGCAGACAGGAAACAAGTAGATGGCGGAAGTAGTGCTGCTGTGCATAAAGCCCATTGTGACGCAAGAACCCGTGGCGTTCGGAGGAAGTGAGCGTTTTGTTTTTAAAGGAGCTTTGGCTCAAGGGAGGATTCTCATTGAATAGCGATGTAAATTTCAGTCGTGTTACTTGAAATAATCAAATATAAGTCATATGCATCACTTTTATGGTGCGTTTGAGTCGTCATTTTGACAGCCTACGAACTGTTTTACAGAAAAAAATCAGCAAAATATGTAATTTTGAGCAACCCGAGTGCGAGTAGATGATGTAGTTTTCATCATTTTCGCATGAACTATTCCTTTGAAATCAATCACGCTTGAATCGTCCTCATTTGAAGCCGAGGGCTCCGTCAGCGTCGTTCTGATGTTTTACTTAAACTGACAAATGAGTTGCTCAATGTAGCCAGAGGACCACAGTGCACTGTCGCTGTGATGTTGTGTACACGACTCCCTTTCGGCCTGCTCACAGATGCATTATGGGTCCATGGTGAAGGAAAACAGTGTCCACAAACTGAGGCGTGTGTGAGAGTGTTTTTCAAATGGGCGTGTGAGGTCGAGGGAGAACTCTCAAACTACTGTCTGTGTGTGTGTGTGTGTGTGTGTGATCATGAGTAACGTATTTGGGGTTGTATATTCCAGTGAAACAAAAAAGAAACTTTTTTATTTTCAAGTGTACTTAAACACACACGTGTGGGGGAAAACAGCAAGAATAATGCAGAAACATTGCAGATATTTGTGTATATATATATCACATAATGAAGTACAATATTCATACTAATAATTCTTCTAATGCTGAGACTGACAGCTAGATTTATAATTATGACGGTAATTTTGATGTAGTTTGAGGGTTCAACACAATTTGTTTGACTTTTTATCTGTTGTTGTTTTTTTTTTGTTTTTTTTTTGACATGGGAATTGGGATGACAATTCGTTCGTGAATGGATCCAGACTAATGGAAATTTTATATATATACATCTATCCCATCATCGTCCGTTAAAACTACAGTTTCAATACGAGTTTGTTTCTATTTTCTTTGTTTGCAGTCTCTTTTTATTTGTACAACTGTCGTCATTTGATTTTTTTTTTTTCTTTGACTGTCATTCCTGATGGTTTGGTTCTTCGTTGTCCTGTCCGTGTTGTCCCTCTCTTGGCCTCTGATCGGTGTATTACGGCCCAGAATCGCTCTCGACTGTCGTCATGGTGCAGATTATGATGATGATGATGATGATGATGATAATAAAAGCTGGTTTGAAAAGGAAACTGTCAAACACACAACATTCTGTCGCGCCTGTCATTGTGAAGCGTCCTTTGTATAAGATTCTTGCCGATCAAGAATGCCAGTAAGTTTCGGGTTCCTGACGCCACCCGTTTTCACAGAAATCTCACGAGAATTCGTACGAATTTTACGAGGTGGCAATAATTCGTATGACCTCACTCGTACGAATTAGTACGTTTTTGCTGAATTGTACATATTTTACGAATTGGCCAATTCGTATGAATTCGTACGAATGACCTACCCCTGACCCCGCCCCTAAACCTACCCATCACGTGGGTTTGGACAAATCGTATGAATTCGTACGAGTGAGGTTGTATGTATTAGTACGAATTAGCCACTTTTTAATCACTTTTTTTTAACTTTTAATCACGTTTTTCTATAGTACTTCATTGGTTAAATATGGATAGATATTCATTAGTTTATGTTTTGCCTTGAGAAATGTGTACACTAAGAAGTATTCTTCTATAAATTAGTGAATTATATGGATTTGTACCGTACCAATGGAAAACTGCATAGATATTCAAATGGAATTCCACCCATATTTTCTCGATAAAATTAATTTAGATTAATTTGTGATTTTTCACTCTCAAACTAGTCATATTAGTGTAAATACACGTTTAATCTGTTCATATAAGTCATATCAGAGCAGGTAATGGGGAAAATACACTTGCCCAACACTGTCATGGTAAAATGCATATTTACACTGTTCAATTTGACTGATTTCTTGTACAGATTTCTTCTACATGTGCATCATCAGATACCTGTGTGTGTGTGTTTACAGGGGTTACCTGTCCTAACTGTACATGTGCACACACAGGTATCTGATGCACATGTACAGTTAGGACAGGTATCTGACATGAAACCCCTGTAAACACACACACAGGTATCTGATGCACATGTACAGTTAGGACAGGTATCTGACATGAAACCCCTGTAAACACACACACAGGTATCTGATGCACATGTACAGTTAGGACAGGTATCTGACATGAAACCCCTGTAAACACACACACAGGTATCTGATGCACATGTACAGTTAGGACAGGTATCTGACATGAAACCCCTGTAAACACACACACAGGTATCTGATGCACATGTACAGTTAGGACAGGTATCTGACATGAAACCCCTGTAAACACACACACAGGTATCTGATGCACATGTACAGTTGGGACAGGTATCTGACGTGAAATTAGTGAAAACAAGTGCAGGACTTTCATTCATATTGTATTACATTCTGGGTTGACAAATAATTCTGGTCAATAGAGAAAGGTTAATGTCATCCACTTTTAACTTCAATATAGCTACAACAGTTTATTTATTCGTTTCTTTTTATAATTTTGCCAGAGATCATGGTGTATTACAATATTTCTGGTTGTTTAATAGCGAGATTGTGTAATATTAGCGTGTGACTTTGAAATAATTAACTTTGACATGACATAAAAAATCAATTTTAACCGGATTGTTTCTTAGCGGCAAAAATGTAAACCGTTGGCGCGGGAAAAAAAAACAGTTAGCGCGCATGTCCGGTGACCTATGCAAATTTGTATTTAGGAGAACGCCTACTCTACAACGTCACACTTTTTACGCTGTACCGAAACCCCTGGAAATAAGTGACTGCCGTCCACTTCCGACACAGTTCAACAATGGCTGAGACGAAGGCTATATATGTCACTGCTCTGTTCCACTTTGTAAATCTAACCAACAACGCCAACCCTACGTAAGTTTTCATGGATTCCCGACTGAATTGAGTATAAGGAAGAACTGTATTAAAATTTTAAAATAAAACAGGTAGCACGTTTGTTTGCAGCAGGCACTTTAGTGAATCAGACTAGTTTACCAGGGATGCCGTATAAATAAACACAGCCGACAGGCGTAAATAACCTAAGAAATCACTTGTATAAAACATTTCAAGTAATTATATGTCCACCCTGCCTGCCATAGAGCGTGAAAGATAACGTTACATACACAAACTTTTGGCCAATTTAAAATGTCCCTTCTCCCAGCGTCAAATTGGTGTAACAACCCCACCCAGTGGCCAGAGGTGTCTTACCCGGACATTTCAACAGGTAATGATTTTGTGAATGAATGATTTTATTTCGTTTTTTAAAGTAAAAAAAACTTAATGTGTATATTATGAATTTATGATGATGATGGCAGCCTGGGCTAGTTGATAACGGGCATAAAAAAATGTATCTTTCACGCTTTATGGCAGGCAGGGTGGACATATAATTACTGTTGAAAAACATTTAATTTTGGGAAAAAAATGAGCACGTCGCCTGATCGTGACGTGAGTAAAGACCAAAGACGCCCTCGACCCAATGATTCTCGATTCTATTTTTTACTGGCAATTTCTGAGTGATAATTGTTTCAAAGCATGTTTTGTTTTCCAGTGAAGTTGACCACAGTAAGCTTCTTGCTTATGTTAAAAAAAAAATTTTTGTGAAAAATGACTGACAACCGCATAAAGCTCTCTATGTATCCAACAAGTAAACATCATATTTGGAGTTTCCTCCAAATAAACGACACAGGAGTGTAAAACAAAATGAAACCACAAGGTGTCACTCTTATACTCACACAAACATCTAACGATGTCTCAACCGGTTCAGTAGACACTTTTCATGGGATGTGTTTCTGGCACTTGTATTATTTTTATTTGAACTAACATTTTTAAACCCGTAGGATATGCTTATTGTGTTAAAAACCATCCTAGAAGTTATTTTTAACCCTACTATGATCATTTATGTTTGTTAGTACTTTTCAATTGTCTTCATAGATATTTATTGTTTCGACATTTTCCAGAAAACAGACTTTTAAACGTAAACTGAAAATCCACTGAATATGAATTAAGTGTCAAACTAAATGTAAACCATTTCAATGCTTATTGTTTGTTCACATGAACTAACTATGAGCTATATATTTTTATTTTTTTTATTCTGACTTTCTTAAAGTGATTTTTTAAAATACGATTGTTTGTTCATATGTTCACAGTGCATTAACTAATTTGAAATATACACTTTTGATTAAAAAAAAATCTACACTCTAAACAATGCTGAGTTGTTTTAACCCAAATTTGGGTCAAATATGGATGAACCCAAATGTTGGGTTATAAATGTAATTTAAAAATGTTAACCCAACTTCAATTTTCACTTTCAATTGTACATTTTTAATTACATTTTAACCCAACATTTGGGTTGAAACAACCCAGCATTTTTAGAGTGTATAAGTAAATGTAGAAATGTATTCAAAATGCTGTATAAATAATGTTATATGTTAACAAATGAAATTTTTAAAGTGCTACCTTTTATTTTTAAATATTATGTCGGTCATATTTGTTTTGTTCAACGTGCAACACTGATTCTACCATTTCATTTATTTATTTTATGACACAGTGCACATTAATTAACATTTCTGTAAATGTGCCAGTGTTAGCCAGCAGGCTAATCTTCACTCCATTGGCAAGATGTTATATTAGGCATGTTAAATCACACAGCAATTAATAAACAACAATAAAACATAATGCCATAGCCCTGGCTCCATTAAAACATAACATCATAAAACATATTTATATAACCATACATCTGTACAACTATTAGGGAATTAAAAAAGTAACCATCTATCCATCTAGAATACATCCACCATAAGTTGCAGGATAGCTAAAATATAGAGGCAGATATAAATGAAATATTATGAGAGGTGTTCACATTTTTGTAAGACGTTGTGAGAATATATTTTATAATAAGAGGTGGAATTTCTAATGTCACGATAACATGATTAAGAGATCTTATGCACACAACATGCAAGTGAAGGAAGTTCCTCTTAAATAAAAGGGTTTTGCCCACTTCCTCAGGCGGATGAGTACGGACTCTTCGTGGTTTTGTTTCACGTTCACTTCGATCCACAGTAAAGTCTCACTGGAATTTAAATCAGAGCCCTCGCTGCAGGCTGCACCCAAAAATGCAATAATGGTAGCCTGTATTATGAAATTGCAGCCTCGAAACTGACTCTGGTTTCACTTCAGATCAGAATGGGGGAACAGGCTTGAGCTCTTCAATCCAGACGTTGACTTGACAGAATGCAACATGCCACGCATGCTTCAGATTCTCAGAGAGTAAATCAGATGTGCTTGAGTCGACCTGAAAGACAACATCCTGATTTGATCTCCGTCATATTCTTTCCATTTATCTGGTTATTTAATACACATTTTCTTTTATGCCAAAAAAATTGCAAGTGTATTTTTTAACTATTTATTTATTTGTCTTACAGTAATTCAAGTTTTCTTAATTATATATAGTAATCTCAAGTAATCTCTGCAATTCTCCATGTGATCCTTGAAGAGTCTTTGGACACTCAAACTTTCATCCTCGCCGTCCATTAAGGCAAAATAGACGCACGTCCTCTTCCTGGCAGAATCATAACATCTTTAGTTGATTATAACTTCTTAATTATTGCCCTGATGGTCAAAATGGGAATTTTCAATTCTTTAGCTATTTTCTTTACATCCACTTTCTATTTTGTGAAGCTCAACAATCTTTTGATGCACATCAGATGTTCTTTGGTTTTATTCATTGAGATGGATAATTCAGGGAATTTGACCTTTGTGCTTCCTCATATTTAAACTCTTTGAAACAAGAAGTCATAGCTGGACAATTTCATGTTCCTAGTCACCCTGATGTGCTTAAAAAATTAAATATTAATGGGAATGCACTTCAGAGATATTTTTCTCATAAAAAATTCTAGGGGTGCCAACAATTATGGCCAGAGTGTTTTGGAGAAAAACATTTATTTCACAGTGACCATGACTGACCATTTTGACCATGACTGTATATATATATATATATATATATATATATATATATATATATAATTTGTTAAAGTCCTAATTTTTTAGGACTTTAACAAATGATTATTATTACAGAATTCTAATTTCACTGGATTATTACAATTAATGGCACAATTAATGTCTGGAAATGTAAACTGATATTTCCTACTGAGACACTACAACAAAATAAATAAATAACTGGCTCAAAACCATTTCTTTGAGGCGAAAATACTAGTGTGCCTAAGACTTATGCACAGCACTGTATATATCAAATAATATATATATATATATATATATATATATATATATATATATCATTTGTTATATATGTTTATAATTTATATTTAAAGATATCAAACAGTCATTGTTTTTGTTTTATTTTTATACAAATTATCATCAATCATTTACTATGGTTTTATATTGTCAAAATTCTTACTGTTGATCAGCTATAATGAATACATAATTGAATACAATTATTTTTAATGAAAACCTTTTACACAAACATTAACACCAATGGCTTGTATAATTAAATCAATATAAAAAAAAACATTTAAACGTAAATTTATTTTTTAAGAAGGTGGTAAATGCATGTGCACATTAAAAAAAAACAATGACTGATAATAATAGGCTAATGATAATTTTTTTAAATAATAATGAAAATTATTTATAATATTATTTATCTATTTTGTTTTTGCTTTTTGCACGATTTTGCTCTAATGCTGGAAGACAAAATAGCCTATGTTCAAACATTTATAAATAAATAAATCTAGACTAAATGTCATAAAGGGTTTTTAGAGACTTGACAAATTATAAACAATAACGAAAATGTTCAGAACAGTACAGGAAAACAATTTAGCCAGCAGCCACATCACCCTGTAGCACAAGACTGTCTGGTAGGTTGCCAACTGAAGCTAAACCGGGTAACTCGACGTAACTAGTTACATTCTATAAAAAGCGCTGTAGCCTATAAATGTAACGAATTATTATTAATTTCGTATTATTTAATAAATTGTCACATTATAAAACTAATCATTTATATGGTGTTGCAATTGTTTATTTTAAACCCTTTTCCGTCGTGTAAATTCACATGTAGCCTATTTATAGAGTGCTTTACGATATGTGTTGCATCTATAGCCTACAGATTGTTTCAAAAAGAAAAACAGGAAAATAAGGCAAAACTTTTTTTTTGTTTTAAAAAATTTAATAATTTAATTATATTTTACATTTATATTTAGCCGCTCATGAAGTAAATCATGATGTCATAAAGCGTCATTGTATTGTAGGAATGACCCACCTGATATCAGAGCAAGATCGCATGCACCTGTATTCGTCACAGCTTTCAGTCAACTTCCTGTTGCTCTTCTTTGAAACCCGCACACATGCAGAGTGTCATGACAATAAAACTGAAGTCATGTAACAAAAGAAAAACAACAATGCTATCTTCTAAAGACTTTTATTCATCTATGGGTCTGAGAATGTGGCTGTTGGATTGGACAGATTGCGACGGTGCACTGTCAGAAAAAAAGCTGTCACTGGGGCGGTACCTTTTCAAAAAGGTACACTTTTGTCCCTAAAGGGTGCATATTGGTACCATAATTGTACAAATATGTACCATGAAGGTACCAATATGCACCCTTTAGGTACAAAAGTACCTTTTGAAAAGGTACCGCCCCAGTGACAGCTTTCGTACCTTTTTTTCTGAGAGTGTGCGTCATGAATTGTTGTAGCCTAGTGTGACTAATTTTGTTTAGGCCTACTGAACACTTCTCTAGCAGGAAGCACATGAAAGAGTAACAGAAACATTTATTAAATTCATTTTTTTTTTTTTGCATGAACAACAATTACAGAACATGAACAAAAAATAAATAAATAAAAAATACAAAAAAGGTATAATTAAAAATGCCAGGGTTAAAGATACACAAATACACAATAGAAAAATTGAATGAAAACAGTACTAAATTGACCAAACAAACAACAAAAGGCTTTGACATTTCACAAAATCTGAAAAGTATTCAACAAATACATGGTTTTAACAGCTTTTTTATTTGTAATGTCCTTAATGGAAACCATATAATTCTCTAATTCTTTCAATAGCACAGAAAAAAGGTTTCTGATTAGTAAATTTACACCGATGAATATGAAATTTACCTAAAATAATCAAAAGATTAATAATATATGCTTCCTTTTCCATGCTCTTTTCATATTATAAAAAAACCAAATGGTCGTATAGCAAAAGAAAATTACATCCCAATTTGTTATTTATAAATTTAGAATCTTCCCACCACAACCTTTTGGTGTATTGACAGTGCCAAAAAATATGAGGTACAGTTTCTGGTTGCAAAAAACAAAATGAACAATTTACATCTATGTCTTTGATAAATTTGGATAGAATATTTATTAAATTCATTTGGCCGCACGGATGTCATCCAATTGCGTCATAACCGTGCACGCGGACTGAATCCGAAATCTGTCAGGCCAACACTATCTCACGACCAATTCGTACGAATTCGACGCATGATTAAAAAGTGGCTAATTCGTACTAATTCGTACGACCTCACTCGTACTAATTCGTACGATTTGTCTAAACCCACGTGATGGTTAAGTTTAGGGGCGGGGTAAGGGGTAGGTCATTCGTATGAATTCATACGAATTGGCCAATTCGTAAAATATGTACGATTTAGCAAAATCGTATTAATTCGTAGCCGTCAAATTTCGGGACAACACCTGCTGTGTGGTCAACAGATACGCCATAACATGATGATAAATATGCTCATCCATCTGGACAAACACCCTGGACGGTTGCCTATTTACTCTGCCTGTAGGCCTATACTAATCTTTAGATATTGCTCTAAGCACCGTAAGCCTTTATGACATTAGATGAAGGCTAAACATTATTGCCTATATATTTTTAAATATTTCTTAAGCATACAGAAGTGAGATTTCAGATTCATTCTTGAGCGAACTATGAGGACATTCTGGAAGCGAAACTGGATCGAATGGTTTATACACCTTGTTTACCGCACCTTGGGTGTAAACAACAAAGTAGCCTAATTAAGCCTGTTTATGACATGCTCAAAAATTGTGATACTGTTGCCAACAACACAGAAGGAACTGGTGCTCTCCAGAAGTTTCTTCATCTATTCTAAACTATAGAAAAAAAATTCAGGAAGCATGAAGAAGCATATCTGTATGTACACACCCTTCCCATTTACGCTTCAGGCTCAAACTACCAGTAATACATGCTGTTTCCTCAAGCTCTGAAGCTCATTTCATCTGACAACTTTGACAGTCACCTCCGGCAATTCTCACCAATTGTCACTCAGCCTTTTTCACAGTTTTGGCCGATCTTATGTGAACGCGCAGCACAAATGCGTAGCATGCATTGTATTCATTAATAGGCTATTGTTTGCCCAGTTGTAATCTTAGTAGCTTACTATACAGCAATAAACAGGGTTCAAGAAAATCAACCCGATCACTAAATGCTTCTCTATAGCACGCAGTGTGTTTATCGTGCAATTTATACGCGCAAATGAGTTTTAATGCATAGGATACGCTGGATACGCATGGGTTGTCATATGCACGTAAATAAAACTCATTTTCGCGTGCTATTACAAAATAATTACAAGATGATTTTTCATGGAAAAAAGTGTTTGCTCTGTTTTTCTGAATTAGCCTAATGACTTGATTATCTCAAAAACTCATTAATTCAGAAAAACAGAGTACAAACTTTTTTTCCATGATAAAGTGTCTTGTAATTCTGACATAATTAACTTGTTAATTCAGAAAAACGTTTTTCCTCAAGAGAATGCAATAATACGCTCCCACACCTTTAGAGACGCATTTACGTGAGAAAATAGACAATATCAAACCAATGAAAGAATATATCCCGTGGAAATTCCAATTCTTCAATCAAGGTTGCAATTTGTTTAGGGTTTCTTAAAAAATAACGTGTAGCCTAACATCCCATCACAAAAAAACAAAACAAAAAAACGCATGCTTTGCGAGTTAGTCATTGCATTTAGAAAATGTCTGTCACTATGGGCCACCACATCACAATCATTCATATATGGGTTTTGCTGAATTACATTTAATATTATTTTAATTGAATAGGCTACGTCGTGTTCAGAACCCATTCCTCTACTTTCCTGTCAAATTTCATGCTTTACGCATGAATTACCAGTTCATCAACTTGTGGAGTAGTGGAGCATATTCTGACGGTTGCTGTCATGGTAACAAACGTGACAACAGCATTTCTTTGTCGTCATTCTGACTCTAGGCTACTTCACAGTGTGTTTTGTCCCCTGTAATTGCTTTGAATTAAAATAATCCAAAACTATAGTTTCGGCTATTTAAAGGCACGACGCGACCTCTAAAATATCTCCTGTAGTCCACCTGTAGTCAAGAATTTCATCGGTAACACTTTAAAATAATGGTCGGTAGTTAACAAGTAGCTATGCAGGAAGTAATAGGTAGTACTGCATTAACACCTAACTTAATACTATTAACTAACATGGAAGCAATATTAACTAAGCAGTAAGTAATAGGTAATTTAGTACAAAGGTAGTTCCTCGGTAGGTATTTGATCGTTACTAAAGAAATATATCCTCATTGAGAACTACTTGTGAACTAAGAATTAATAACCAATTAATTACTAATCACAAAAGTAACATGTCTAAAAAGTGAACAATTGTGGGGGTTTTATACTCTTAACATGGTCATAACATTTCAGAAGCATGTGCCTCAAATGGGTTCTTTGTGGAAACCAGTTTATAGTTTATATATCCCCCCAAATACATTAGCTAGGTTGAGATTGTGACCACTACTCTTGCCAGGATGGACGCATGTTCTCTGTTTATTTAAAACTTAATCCTAAAATAATCCTAATAAAGACAGTTTTTAAAAATAAAATAATTAGGAAGTGATGCTGACACTCTCATGATTGGATTAGTTCACTATTATGAGCTCTATTGAATGTCAGTCACATATATCTCAGACTCCAAAGACCTATAACTTTATGTTACAGTAGCTGCCTGAGGAGGACTTCTCTTTAGGACATGAATATAAACATTGATGTTCACTTGTCAAAAACAATTAGCATCTTTAATGAAGAAATTGGCAGCATTTATGTTACGATAAGCGCAAAACCACATCTTCCAGATTACAGTGTTTGTTAGAATATTAGTGCCTCACAGAACCTGTACAGTATGTGTCAAATATAAAATTAAATAACTTGTATCATTTGTGAAAAACATGTTAACGCCTCAATAACTACTTAAGCGTTACCTTGTCATCCCGCAGGAACTACTAGTGATGTGGCCCATTATTTTAAAGTGAAAAACATGTTAACTCCTAACTAACTACAAGCGTTACCTTGTAAACATGACAAGCGTTACCTTGAAAAACATGTTAACTCCTAACTAACTACAAGCGTTACCTTGAAAAACATGTTAACTCCTAACTAACTACAAGCGTTACCTTGAAAAACATGTTAACTCCTAACTAACTACAAGCGTTACCTTGTAAACATGACAAGCGTTACCTTGAAAAACATGTTAACTCCTAACTAACTACAAGCGTTACCTTGAAAAACATGTTAACTCCTAACTAACTACAAGCGTTACCTTGTAAACATGACAAGCGTTACCTTGAAAAACATGTTAACTCCTAACTAACTACAAGCGTTACCTTGAAAAACATGTTAACTCCTAACTAACTACAAGCGTTACCTTGTAAACATGACAAGCGTTACCTTGAAAAACATGTTAACTCCTAACTAACTACAAGCGTTACCTTGAAAAACATGTTAACTCCTAACTAACTACAAGCGTTACCTTGTAAACATGACAAGGTAACGCTTGTAGTTAGTTAAGAGTTAACATGTTTTTCACTTTAAAATAATGGGCCACATCACTAGTAGTTCCTGCGGGATGACAAGGTAACGCTTAAGTAGTTATTGAGGAGTTAACATTTTTTTCACAAATGATACAAATTATTTAATTTTATATTTGACACATACTGTACAGGTTCTGTGAGGCACTAATATTCTAACAAACTGTAAAACTGTTCATTAAAGATGCTAATTGTTTTTGACAAGTGAACATCAATGTTTATATTCATGTCCTAAAGAGAAGTCCTCCTCAGGCAGCTACTGTAAAATAAAGTTATAGGTCTTTGGAGTCTGAGATATATGTGACTGACATTCAATAGAGCTCATAATAGTGAACTAATCCAATCATGAGAGTGTCAGCATCACTTCCTAATTATTTTATTTTTAAAAACTGTCTTTATTAGGATTATTTTAGGATTAAGTTTTAAATAAACAGAGAACATGCGTCCATCCTGGCAAGAGTAGTGGTCACAATCTCAACCTAGCTAATGTATTTGGGGGGATATATAAACTATAAACTGGTTTCCACAAAGAACCCATTTGAGGCACATGCTTCTGAAATGTTATGACCATGTTAAGAGTATAAAACCCCCACAATTGTTCACTTTTTAGACATGTTACTTTTGTGATTAGTAATTAATTGGTTATTAATTCTTAGTTCACAAGTAGTTCTCAATGAGGATATATTTCTTTAGTAACGATCAAATACCTACCGAGGAACTACCTTTGTACTAAATTACCTATTACTTACTGCTTAGTTAATATTGCTTCCATATTAGTTAATAGTATTAAGTTAGGTGTTAATGCAGTACTACCTATTACTTCCTGCATAGCTACTTGTTAACTACCGACCATTATTTTAAAGTGTTACCATTTCATCTACTAAAATTCATATTGCCTGTCTTGCTTGTGATGCGCATGGTTGTTTTGATATTTTGGGCCATGTGCTCTTGTCATTGTCTGGTCCTTCCCCTTTGTGTTTGCAGTTCAGGGTTAGGTCGTTCAAGATATGAGAAATCAGGAAGCGTGGATGCAATTGTAGAAGAAGGTAAATTTAGTGAAACAACAAACAAACACAAGCTACAAATCAACTCTAGGAACCGGGTACTTGGACAAACGAACCAACCCTGAGGCCTGAACTGCAAACACACTATAGGGAACAAACACAGAAGGCTAATGAAAAGGACAGGTGGGACAAATGATCAGAACAGATCAGATAACATAGGGGAACAAACCAGACAATGGCTTGTTTGAGATGCTCCTTGCCTCGCTCGCCCGAAATGTAGCCTAGGCGGCTGCAGTGGAGTGAAAAAAGCGCAGGCAGGCCGGACAGAATCGGTTCTCGCAGTGGATCAGACAGGTGTGAGATCAAAGTCTGATATCGCGGGATTCACGCTCGTGCACAGCGTTGCTAATAAACTGGATGTAATTTAAGTTCTGTTGCTTTCATATAAATAAATATAAAGAACAAGACACCCGGGTGTTATTTAATTACATTCCCAATATGTGTTTATCAATCATTTTTTTCACTACAGCCTCAGCTGTGATAACTGATTATTATAAAAGATAAAACCATCTGTAAAGAACCAGCAACTGATAAAAACAATCATCAGGAATTTAAGATATTTAATCTGTTTGTTTTGTTTTTTTTTAAGGACAGAGCTTCCTCATCCTAAATTCACAACAATTTATTTAAGAATCACATTTAATATAAAATGATCCAAAGTGTGTCAATGCATGTCAAGAACAACAATTGGTTAAAATATAAAGCTAAAGAATAAACATAAGATTTAATAGATAAAAAAAATCCATTCCAAGGCCTCGGCCAAACCACAGAAGAAGTCTGAAGATCTGAGTGCCCTAGCAGGACAGTATGGCTGAAGAAGGTCACTAATATACACGGTGCATGGCCAGACAACGCCTTATATAGCCGACAAACTTAAGAATTGAATGGAAAGCTGGTGGGACATGAGAAAATCGAGGAGAAATGTTCCCTCTTTTTAGACCCAGGCGAAGCTCGTCTTGTACACCTTGCAATTTGAGATAATGAAGATTGAAGGAGACCAGAATAAAGAGAATTACAATAATCAAATTGTGCATAAATCACAACTTCCAGACCTTTGCTTGAGAGAGCAATACTCTCAAAAGATAGCAGAAGAACTAATCATGTTAGTCGAAAAATGTGAGCCATGGGACACATTTAAAGGGAAAACAATAAAGGTCCCAAAATGGATCCCTGGGGCACACCACACAAAAATGTGGAGGATAATGAGAAACATTTGAAAAATGCTTTTTAAAAGTTGGTCGGTTCAACAACTAAGGTGTAGCCAATCAGCATTAGGGGGCGTATAACCACGGAGGAGAGAGAACAAGTAAGAGGGAACTTTGAAGAAAGGCTGTATAAAGAGAGGTGGCTGAGAGACAATACAAAAAAGAAAAGTTCATATGAATATCACTGGAAAATGAAGGGTTATGATTAGGGATTCACCGATATGAACATTTTGTCTGATACCGATAATTCTTTATATTTGAAAGCCGATAACCGATATATCGGCCGATGAATCTAAATCCAATTTTTATATAATTTTTGAAAGCCTGATTGCAAAAACAAAAGTCTCACAATTAAAATCCGTCCCCTAACACAATTATTTATAATGTTCTCATTATAATTTCATGTAGCCGATGTGACAGCTCATTTTGCACTTAACTATATTTTCCTTTTTGATTCCAATCATATTTCAAGCAATTAAGGTCAATCATGTTGAACAGTGCGCATCTTAAGTGTCTCAGGTTTCAAGTGTTGAAGGAAATAATTCATTATTTATCAGCTTTACTATATCAGCCAAATTGAATTATCGGGGCAAATAACGATAACATAAAAATGAGCAAATATCGGCCGATACCGATATGGTGGCCGATATATTGTGCACCCCTAGTTATGATCAGGAAAGAGCTTTAGGACCTGCGTTAATATTAAAAATGCTTTCCAGCACTTGGAGAGAGCAAAGAGGGACGGCCTGAAAACAGACACTGGGGTTGGTTGCTTTGATTCCAGTAACACGGGTTTTGAGTGCCATTGTTTGTCTAGAGCTGTTTGTATATAGCTACACTGTAAAAAAAATATATTTCCATGATTTGTAATCACAACATTTTTTCTTTTGTCAAATCAACTTAAATAATTTATCTGGTTCAGATAACATAATATTTTGAGTTTCTGATGATTAAATCAATCTCCTTCATTGTATTAACTCAATTTTTCCATTTCAATGAACTTAAAATTTTAAGGCAACCAGGTTACTTCATTTTTTTAAGTTAAACCAACAATATTTTTTTACAGTGTACTCTTAAAAAGGCAAGCCTGAAAAATATCCAAATTAAAACCAGAACGCTTCATATATCAGCTAACAGAAGTGAAGAAACAGGTTGAAAGTTAGACAGACAACTAATAGGTCACTCTGTGTGCATCTCGCAACAGTTCCTATATGAGCTATTTATACTGTAAAAAAAAATATTGATGGTTTAACTTAAAAAAGTAAGTAACCTGGTTGCCTTAAAATTTTAAGTTCATTGAACTGGAAAAAGTGAGTTAATACAACGAAGGAGAATGATTTAATCATCAGAAACTCAAAATAATAAGTTATCTCAACTAAATAAATTATTATAAAGTTGATTTGACAAAAGAAAATATGTTGTGATAACAAATCTTGAAAATATTTTTTACAGTGATTATCCTGACAGAATATGCTAATTGAAGATAGTTAACTCCACGTCAGCAACATGAATTAACCAACTAACCATTCAGAGATGTCCTGCATGTCACTTATTCTTAGTCTCTCCATCTTTGTCTGACTCAGATTAAAAGGCAGAACAGTTTCTGACATTTTGGTTTTGGCTTGATATTATATAAACAACTGTGCCGGATCACCTGTTGATGTCCGGTGGTAGATCTGGGTCCCAAAGCAAAACCAGAACCACTGTGTTTTCTGTTGGATTTAGTGTGCAAACAAAAGGTCGCCCCCTTTGAATCACAGCTAAAATAATTCAAGAGCCTCCCTAAAACTCATTGCAGAGCTGTATTGGTATTGATGTAAAATGAGTGTAATATCTACATCTTTTACATACCAATACAGTGTAATAGACAGACAGGAGAGTGTTGGCTATAGCTGACAATTCCACTCTGGATTAGAAGCAACAATGATCATGGGAGCTTTAGTCAAAGAGGTGAGAATATATCTCTATTATTTCATATTGTAGCTGGAAAGTTTATTTTTTACTTTTTTAATATGTATATTTGCTAATTTAAGGTGAGTAGGAGCAAGTCGCGGGGTGTTGCTTTGTCTTTTGAGTAACACCCAAATCTAAGGTCTACAAAGGATGAACAATATAGGCTGGCTTGAAAATTTCTCTTTTATGAGATATAGGGCTGGTTCTGAAGAAAGATGGGTGTGATATCGGTTTGCTATTTGATTTTGTTAGGCTATACGTATGTTGTCATTGAGAGTCTTGGGAACGATGGCGGACAGGTCTCCTAAAACTAATGGATTTGTTGGAGTTATTCGCTGTGATTGTGGATGAGTCCTTATTCAATTATTGCTTCAAATAACATTTTAGAGCTCGCTTATAAATGTAGTGAGGCTGAAAGCTGATGATTGTGTAGAAAAAATGTTGATTTGAAAACCCTTAACATTTATGTGCCGACCTTAACATTAATGGTGAGGGTTAAAGTTGAAGTAGGCCTAGTTTAAGATCGAATAGGAGGAACTGTTGTTTGTACTTGATTTTTGTTTTTGTTGTTTGCAGCATGTGATAAATTCAGTGCGCACTAGTTGAAAAATCATATTTTGTTATATATGTTGTAATTGTTTTAAGGTAACCTATTCTGCATGTGCTGAATAGAATAAATCAAGATTCATTTTTAGTTTGTTTTATATTTTGTTGTTATATCATGTTGTTTCCTGAAGTTGTACAAGGTACAGAATTAGTATATTTTCTTGCTTTTTAGACACGTGTATTTAGAGTAGGCCCTATGCCTGTGTATTATTTTGCAGTCAGTTCTATAATCAGGGGTGCACACAAGACTAGTGCGCATGCGTGGTGAGAATAAACAATGTGCAGTAGAAAACGTAAAAGGAGGGAAGTGCTTTTTGTGGGGACAGGAACACGTTTATTTACTGAATCGGAATTTCCCCCCATCTTTAGATAGCAATCATGATGATAAATGTGTTCATTAATTATTAAGGGTTGCAACGGTTCGAAGTTGATCCGTGATCCGTACGGACCAGCCCCACTGTTCGCCACGCATCATGTGATTTGCGGATTAACTGCTAAGTTTAATCACCATAGAGTGAAAGTTTAGCATTTGGACGTGTTTTTTTATTGCCGATTTATACATTCAAACGGGTTTAACCGCGGTAGATGAGGCGAAAATCAGGACTCGCGCGCTGTTATTTGTGCGCACGCAGAGAGGGGGAGAGGGATGCGCGTGCCTGTTTCAGACGGTGATTGAACACCAAATTGATTGCTCTTTCGCGTTTACTTGAGCTTGAACGGACACATACACACAACATTATGTCAAAAATACCCGTCCCAGCAAGTTTTCTCTCCGTTACGTCATAACTGAGGAGGCGAGAAAGAAACCGGATGTCAGTATTTTCGGTCCGTGCATGGTCTGTGTCGGTACACGATCCGTTCCACCTGCACGATCGGTTCTACGCATGCGCAGTAGACGCAGTAGAAAATGCGCATGCGCAAATAATAATTCTGTTTTGCGACGCTACTTTTGATTCACGACACTGCACGATCTGTTCCACGCATGCGCATGTTTGTACCGCGAGACAGAGAAAATGGAGTCCAACGGAAGAAATGAGCGAAATGAGAAGTTTGCCCTTTACGCTGCCGTTAGACAATATTTGGTTGAAGGTTTGGTGGAGGCGGCGTTGAAGAAGAAGGTTTCACGAATGGCTGCAAATTTCGTTATAAGAGGTACGTGAGTGCATAGACAACATCATATAGATACACGGCCTATCGACCGCCACTGCCTGTTGGCGCGGTCGTCTATGGGCGCGGTCGAGCCGTGGGGCTGCCATCTTAGACCGGTCACCCGCTGTAATCTGTATGGCAGGTGCAATGAGCTGTCAGCGCATTGAATTAATCATACCTCCCTGAAAACTGAACTGATTTTCAAGCGAGTTTTTTTTTTGTTGTTGTTGCTGCAAAGGTCATTTAAGTTATGTAGATGATGCAGGACACATGGTTCGGCTAATTTTAATATTTCTAGTAGGCTTAACAGTAATAATATTCTGGTATAAGATGTAAAGTGACCAGGCACAATATATGATGTATGTGATGCAAGTTATGATATAATGTATTTTATAAATGACTATGATAAAGCAGAAAGAGATAGTTGCAGTAAAGTAAGATGTTTTAATAAGTTGAAGAAACAATTTATGATTTGTGACACACACTCTCACACACAAACAAACAGACACCCTCACACACACACACACACACACACACACACACAAACTCACACACACACTCACACAAACTCACACACACACACTCACTATCAGACAAACACGAACATACACAAACAAACTCTCTCTCTCGCACACACACACACACTCTCTCTCTCTCTCTCTCAGCAGCAAAATCATAACGTAACAAACATTGTTTGTCTATCACAGAAAGTAAATTATTCTACACTGGCCCCAGTGCACAATTCATGAGGCTGGTTGTGCTGTCTGATGAGCAGAGGCGGGCTGTCCTGGAGGAGTGCCACAACAACCCTGGCACAGGGAACCATGGGGGCGTGCGGGCGACTATGGACAGGGTTGTTGTAGGGTACTACTGGGATAACATAAAGGCAGATGTGGCAGATTGGGTACTTTTTTGGAACTTTCATGGAATTTAACACTATGGCTCTCAGACAATGAATTGATTTAGTGGCTTTGTTTGACTTCAGATAATTATTTGGTCTAAATAACAAATGTATCCATCAGGTCAAAAGCTGTCACAGATGCCAAAAGAACGACCCCATAAAGACTGTGTCTCCTGCCCTTCATCCCATTAAGGTAGCGCTTACCTTGGTGTACAACTTAAAGCAAAAAGTTAGGTGATGTGGTAATTTTACATTATTTCCACAGGTGAAAGAGCCGTGGGAGGTGGTCGGTATGGACCTCATTGGTCCACTGAAAAAAACTATGAAAGACAATCAATATGTCCTCACGGTGACAGACCTGTTCACCAAGTGGGTTATCGCTGAGCCTTTGAAGTGTGGTTCCAGCACTGAGGTGGCTGAGGCACTTGTGTCAAAGCTCTACACATTTGGTATGGTCCGGAAAATCATCACTGACAGGGGCCGTGCATTTGTTAATGAGGTATGTGTCCTTATTACCCTCTCCCTTCACACAGGACATATGGCATCATCACAATTCATGCTCTTTTAAGTGGTCATTGGTCATTTCTGAGACCAATAAATATTGAAAATAACCATGTGTGTCTGAATTATGTACAGCTTAATACACACATATTTGCGGCATTGAACATCAAGCATGCCATCACAAGTGCATACCATCCCCAGTCAAATGGCCAAGTAAGTGTGCCATCATGGCATCCCGCAAAACAGTAAAGTCAACTTTAGCCAATGTACACTAAAGTGCATGTAGTAATTCCTTTCTATTTTGAAGGATGAGAGAACTAATCAAAACATTAAGAGGACTCTCAGAAAATATGTTAATCAGCACCATGATGATTGGGACATCCACTTGCAGGCCATAGTTTATGGAATAAACACTGCAAAACAGGTTATTATTCATGACTAGATAATGTATATTTCATACATGTTTTAAGTTTTAATTTGTGATTTGATGCAAACCTTTTGTTTCAAATTAGAGATCCACCAAGTACAGCCCGTACTTTTTAATGTACAACAGGCACCCCCGTCTACCACAGGCATTAAATGTCTGTGAGACAGACGCTGTCTTTGAATTGGCGGACCCCGAGGAGGAGCTGGAGCTAAAACTAGCTGGAGTCAAGGCCCTCAATGAAACGGTTTGTTCAGAGTTGTGTGCATGGCATGTTCAATTTGAATAAGAACAACCGCATAGTAATATATTCTTATCTTTAAGGTACGGAAAAACATTGAAAAGGCACAGGGGAAACAAAAAAAGGCTTTTGAGGCAAAGAAAAGGAAAGGGGTTCGCCAGTGCTCAGTTAAGGCAGGGGACGAGGTCCTAATTGGGGAGCCCAAAAAGAAGGTGAAGAAAGGAAATTGCTTACAGGATCTCCACCAAGGGCCATTCACCCTCACATCCCTGACAGAGAAGGGTGTGGCAAGTGTGGCTATGTTAGGGAAGATACAGAAAGTTAATGTTGCCCAGCTAAGGCCCTACTTTCGGTCACAAGGTATTGTGGTAATCTAAAACTTGGTGATATAGCAAATATAAACATGACACTTGACAATGATAATTACTATTTACTTTCCTGTTGTGTAGATCATAGCCATGAATCTGAGGGCAGCCAAAATAATACAGAAGACATTGGAATGGTGGACCACCAGTATGCCAATAAAGGTCCACTGTGGTACAAGAGGTTGTGTCCTCAGCAAGAACAAATTGTGAGTGCCAAACTAAGCTGGATAGTTCACATGCACAGCTTGTTGGTGTGCTTTAAATATAAAATGCATGATTGGTTATTTCTAACAGGGATTTTTTTTATTTATTTCTAGCTGACCTATGTGCTGGACAGAACACGCCCAGCAAAAGAAATTGTTGTTCTGGATGGCCCAGTTTGTCTTCAAAGGGAAGACTTTTGGAGCCTGGGACTAGATGAACAGGTGGAGAGTAATGTAAGTGGATATTGCAGTAAAGAGTTTGCATGGTTCTAATGCCTTTATTGTAATTGTCCAAAACATTCTGCGCTTTAGATTGGGAATGTGTGCTTCAGGCTGATTGAGGAGGCAGGCAGGAGACATGTATGTATTTGTATTTATCTTGATGACTTGCATATAAATTTGTGCAAAAATGAGTACACCGCTCACATTTTTCCATAATATGTCTTTTCGTGGGACAACACTATAGAAATGAAACAATGATGCATCTTAAAGGGATACTCCACCAATTTTTCATATTAAATTTATTTATTACCTTAACTAAGAAAAGTTTGATGCATACCTCTCTCATCTCAGTGCGTGCGCTCAATCGCTCTGGCACGTGAGACATTTTGATAGCACTTAACTAGCCCAGTTCATTCAATATGGGCCAAGCAGAGAAGTGACCAAACACCTCCACATTTTCCCTAATTAAATACAGTTACACAAGTAAAGTAACTCAACCAAGAATAGTGACACAAAATAAAACTTTTTAAAGCGTGTAAAGTGGATAACTATAATGTATGGCGGAATACCACAACAAGTGCTTGGAAGCACTTCGACTCAGTAATATCATCACTCGTGAAAAGTCCTCTCCCCCTCCCTCTCTGGAGTGATGATATTTCTTACAGAATATTCTTATAATATGATGACCTCTTAGATGTCAAAAGCTCAAGGAAAATTGTATTTCTCAGTTCATTACCCCTTTAAGATGCATCAAAGTTTCATTTCTATAGTGCTGTCCCTTGAAAAGATATAACAGAATATTTGCTAAAATGTGAGCAGGGTACTCACTTTTGTGACATGTATGTATATGAAATGCAGACATACAATTTTATTCAGGGAATGGATGTCCACATTGCTGACCTATTTGAAGTCCCTAAATGGAAAGTAAGGGAACCTAGTTTGCCGGTAAGTTGCATAATGTGTTGACAAGTCCAGCAGATACACCTCTTTAAGTACAGATATGTCCAAGGAGATCTGAACATATATATATTTTTTGTTTCATAGGACAATGTGAAATCTAAAGATATCATCATTTTGCCAGCATGGTCTAGGGGGTCACAAACAGCAAGCCACTACATGCTTTGTGTACAGTTACATTGTTTTTTTTTAGTTTTTCCTCTATTTTTAAACCAGTTGGTACCCCTATAGCTGACATTTAATAAGGGTATGTTCTTCACAGGTGTTATTAGTTGCTAAGAAGGAGGCTATTTTTCTGGACTCATTATGTCCAAATGGGTTTGGGGATGAGAACTACCGAACCATATTTAGGTTTGAAATGCATAAGCAGAGGACATTAGCAAGGTTTGACCTGTGACCGATTAAGGCTAACACAGAACATAAAGTGCATGTAGTTACATGCTACTAAGGGAATTAAAGTTAGGTGTTAAAAAGGGTGTATGACACTGTAACAGCCTTAACAAATACAGATCAAACTGAGTGAAATGGACTGATATGCTGTTCTGGCAAAGCCTGGTTCTCTGGCTTTAGGATTGAGCAAAAGCCTTGTTCTCTGGCTTTAGGATTGAGTAAAAGCCTTGTTCTCTGGCTTTAGGATTGAGTAAAAGCCTTGTTCTCTGGCTTTAGGATTGAGTAAAAGCCTTGTTCTCTGGCTTTAGGATTGAGTAAAAGCCTTGTTCTCTGGCTTTAGGATTGAGCAAAAGCCTTGTTCTCTGGCTTTAGGATTGAGTAAAAGCCTTGTTCTCTGGCTTTAGGATTGAGTAAAAGCCTTGTTCTCTGGCTTTAGGATTGAGTGAAAGCCTTGTTCTCTGGCTTGTTCTCTTTAGGATTGTGATTCAGTTTTGCATTTTTTTTTTCCAGACAACTTGCAGGAGCAGTGGCTAATGGACCGTGGGTGGAGAAGACAGGCAAAGATTTTGATGTAACTTTACTTACTATGGAAATTTGCCATTTCATTTTGCTCAGCGGAGACTATATGCTTGTCAACATCACATCTGAGTAACTGTATATTACTTTTCAGCCATTTCCAGTTCAGTCAGATGGACAGAGCTGTGGGATATTCATGCTTATGGTAAACTTGTACAATTTCTACTCAATTTTTCCTGTTTGTCCTAAATCTCCGTAATCATTATTTTTCTCTTTAACAGTATGCCCTCTGCATCTGTACTGGTGCCATGTTTCACTTTTTGGATGTAAGTTGTAATTCATGGAATGTATATGTATCAAAGAATGTTAAAAAACAAGCAATGCAAGACTCCAATATTGCATGTGTATTACAGACTGACATACCATCTATTCGGAAGTGGTGGTGTCTCCAGATATTGGAAAAATTCCCGATCGCAAGGTACGACACATTTCAAGCAGTAAAACATTGGTCTGCTTTACAATTATGCTACATTAAAAGTGCCATACTTTTGAATAGGCATGGGCAGAACTTCGGGCAGCGCTTTGCCTTCTGGACAGAGGAGGCAGAACAGCTGATGGCAGGCACCCTACCACCTATTTATAGGATTTCTCGACCCCAAATAGTCAAGGTATGGCCAAACTAACCAGACAACCATTTTCACGTATGCATTCTATACAGGTAGGTCTCAAAAATTTAAATTAAAATGAAATGTAAAACTAGGGCTGGAATTTTTTTTTAAAACAAATCGATTTGGTTGGTCAAATCGATTCATATTTAAAAAAAAAAAAAAAAGATTTTTTAGATTTTTTTTCTCCCCCTCTTCAGTATACGTAACGTTACATACGTTTTGCATTCGCCAAATCTTCCTTCAGGGTTTCCAAGGTTCAGTTACGACAGTCAACACGATAAAACTCTCTAAAATGATTCAATGTTACTATTATCATACTTCATCTGTAGATAAAGGTCTATGGTTTCGCATAAAACAACTTTATCTTGCTGGTCTTTATTGCTGTAAATCTTCATGTTACTTTCTACTGAGTGTCGGTTAGAGCACAACACTTGAGTCAGAGCACTATTGTTCTTTACGCGCACAGTAACTGAAATTTAAAACTGTTAAAAGAAAAGGCTCAATAAACGATTGCATAGATAGATACTGTATATTATACACGACGCATCAATATATTTCGTTTGTGCTTTGAACTTTTCAATGCAGACTCGAAGAGCTGCGCGCCTCAAGCGCATCATTCTCCACTCGGGGGGCGCATAAGAGCTTTGTGCCGCACTGTACTGAGCCTTTCATATCATAATAGTTTTGCGCAATGAAAGATTATTAATAGCCTTTCTTGTTCTGTCCCATCTATCATATGTTACTGCCTCATTAAACAGCTCTGCTATACATTTTAAACATGTCTCAATTTTATAGTAGACTAGGCTATATAATAATTGATCCTTTTGATTTTTGTTATCTTGTTTTTCCTGAATGTACAATACAAAGTGCAATGTGTAAAGTTTTACCAGATTTAGTGTTACACTTGTTGTCTCTTGTTCCCCACTAAATGTTTTTTTTTCCCTAAATGTTCAGATTTTATACAATTATTGCGCACTTGTGATTTTCCTAGTTTTTTTTAGGGAAAAAAATTGCCACGCCTTATGTAAAACTGATACATTATAACATGTTACGTCACGTGATATATTCAAAAATAGAAGATTGTAACAAACAGTTCAAGTCAAGTGGGTTTATTGTCATTTCAAGCATGTACAGTGTGTATAAAGTGAGACAATGGGTCAAGTGGTGTTACATTTTAAGGTATATAAGAACTTTTGGGACAGGATACATTTAGTGCACACAGGCTAAAAAATACTGCACATTATAGTGGAAAGTATTATAAATTTATGGTATTTTACTTTATCATAGGAGGAACCGGTAGAAGTGGAGGAGCTGCCCCTCACATTGAAACATATGTACCAGGCAGACTACATCGTGAGGAACAGTCTTGGGCTTTTCACTGGCCAGGTGCAAGAACCATCATACATGTTGATGGATCATGATGACCAAATGAAAGCGTGGAGTGTGCTGATGGAGTCGATGGAGTGCTATGCCATGAAGTGCTATGCCATGGAGCCTTTCACATTCATTTTTGAAAACATTCAGGACATGGAAACCTTCATGATAATTTGCAAAGACACCCTCAACCTGAGAGTAAATGCTGGAGTTGGGGTGCACAGTCACCCATATACATTTTGTTAGTGTGTGTCTGTTACAGTGGAAAGAGTGTTCGGATAAATGAACTTAGAGCTGACTCAGCTGAAAGAGCGTTCCTGTGTGTGTTACAGTGAAAAGAGTGTTCCTGTGTGTGTTACAGCGGAAAGAGTGTTCGTCTGAAGTGGACTGAGAGCTGTTACAGCGGAAAGAGTGTTTGTGTGTGTTACAGCGGAAAGAGTGTTCGTCTGAAGTGGACTGAGAGCTGTTACAGCGGAAAGAGTGTTTGTGTGTGTTACAGCGGAAAGAGTGTTCGTCTGAAGTGGACTGAGAGCTGTTACAGCGGAAAGAGTGTTTGTGTGTGTTACAGCGGAAAGAGTGTTCGTCTGAAGTGGACTGAGAGATGTTACAGCGGAAAGAGTGTTCCTGTGTGTGTTACAGCGGAAAGAGTGTTCGTCTGAAGTGAACTGAGAGCTGATACAGCGGAAAGAGTGTTTGTGTGTGTGTGTGTGAGAGAGAGAGATTGCGACTTTTTACTCTCAAATAAAGATACTCAAAACTGTCCACCGCTGGTCTCATGTCACTTCTGTGTGCACACATGCTTGTTTCAAGTCAGTTTGAAATACTCTAACGTTTCCCCAGACTTGTTTGTAGTTCTTTCTTTATGTAAGTGCAGATAGTCTAGGCATAAATGCATATTGTGTTCCTTTATTGTCTTCTGTAAACAACTTTGAAGGAATTATTTTCCTCATTTAGATTATATACAGTTGTGCCCAGAATTAATCATACCCCTGGTAAATATGGAAAAAGGATTTTCCCATTTATATATATATATATATATATATATATATATATATATGAAGCGTTCAGATGCAAAAGCGTCTAAGTGCCATTTGAAATTTTCTTCTAGAATGATTATTTTTATCAAGCTTGTATATTTAAGTTCAGTGATTTCACTTAAATGGCAATGATGATCTATTAATTGTTATTTAAGTGAAATTACTGAACTTAAATATACAAGTTTGATAAAAATCATCATTCAAGAAGAAAATTTCAAATGGCATTTAGAGGCTTTTGCATCTGAACTCTTCATATATATATGTGTGTGTGTGTGTGTGTGTGCGCGTGTGTGTGTGTGTGTGTGTGTGTGTATGTGTATATATGTATGTGTATATAAACCCCTACTAATATAAAATTTCTCAACTTAAAAGTTAATGAATAGCAGTTTTTAATAAAAAAACTAAAAAAAAAAGAAGAAGACCAAAACAGTAAATTAAGCCTAATACCAGAATCACAAAGGATAGTAGCCTATGGAGGAAAGTGATCATGAATGTTCATAACTCATAACACCTTTATTATTTTGGATTGGCGTAAACCTAAACACTTAGCAATACATAGCGTAAGTAAGTTACATTTAAAAACATCAAAATAGACCCGCTGTGAAATGTTAAACACAATACAACTAACGTTACACACATCTGCCGCAAATTGTGCCGCCTGGCCGTAGAGTGTTTCATTCATCACACATGCGTGGTACCGATAGTGTAGGAAACCCGTGACGTTTTCTTCTACGTAATTACGCGCATGCGTAGAACGGATCGTGCAGGTGGAACGGATCGTGTACCGACAGTCTGTCTTGAAGTGACAGCAGCCTTATTTGACGCAAGGATGCTCGTCCATTTCCGGTTGTGGAGATTAAAGCGGAGGAAAACCGAGGAAAACGGGATTATGGCAGAGTCTTCAAAATTTACTGTCCTCCAGTCTTTGAAATGAAACGTACATACGTTTAGATGTGATTTTATATATAGTTATATTTATTTAATATAATTTTAAAAAGAAGCATAAACACAACGATGGGTGTCTTTTTTATCTGTTTTTGTGACTAACGTTTCGTTAGTATAACCATGGAGTATAAAATTCAATATAAATTCTCGGTAATGCATTGGACTCTACGATCGGCGGAAGTTATCGAGCATCCCTAATGCTTCACCGGAAATCCTGTCGTGCATAGAGCCCATTCCTGCTATCGTCTGTGTAAATGAAACCATCATCATCATCATCTACCGTGTTCATGAGGAGAGCAGTCAGGAGGAAAGTTATACTACAGCTTGTAGTATAAGTGTGCCACGTAAAGTGTGAGTATCTAGCACCATGTCCAGCTGTTCCCTTGAGAACCAGACCAAAAAAGTTATGAATTGTTACATAGTTGCATTTTCTAACAAGTTTGAATGGGCCACTGTATTTCTTTTTTTAGTATGTAGTTTGTAGAAAGCCCTCTAGGACACATTTATATTCAGAAGTTACTAAGTAAAGCACACTGTATTTTTTTTTTGCAGTTGTACAAGCTCGAAGTTGAATTCTTTAAATCTCCCTGGAGAAATCGATTGGACATATGGCCGCAGCTCGCATTGTGTGAGAGGAATTAAGAGCCGAACCAGGTACCTTACACCTTTCAAATATGTTTTAAAAAATTCGGGGAGTCAATTTTGGCCATTGGATAGGCTGTCCCCTATTGCCAAATCATACACATTGTCGATAAACAATGTCATATATGCTAGATCTATGAATATTATTACAGCCCAGTGGCTGTAGCTTTATACACTGTAGCCCTATACAGCCCTATACGATACGCTGGCACACAGAGACACACAAATATACTCTAGTTGTTTTTTGTTGAAGGGAATGGCTGTGCTGTTCTCTGCATTTCAACAAATCATTTGCACTCATCTATTTTTCTTTTCTTTCTTTTTTCTATCTGAACCTATTGCAGCAACGTTGAAATCTCCAGTCTCTGTGTTTAGCGTGAAAGCATTGCCGCTGGACAGTCCTACCATGTACCAGCTGCTTTGACGCGGTTATAAGGTTACGGCACCCACACAATACACAGATCTCCAGATTCCTCTGTCTTCGGCCATTATTCCCAGGTGTAGCCCAGCTCTTAAATTTATTGGAGCGTTATTCTGGTTGATAATACTTTAATGATTCTTCACTGGTGATTTTAACATTTGATGGGGTAGCTGAGCTTGGGTGTCTTATTTATCCAATGCAATGGTGTTCAGAAATTCCTTGTGTGGCTTTGATTAGAAGAATGTTTTTGAGCATCTGTTTGCTTGAAGGAGACACACCTATGCTTTTAAAGAGTTTTTAATGACAACTCTTATTAACAATACACAAAACAAAAATACCAGTTTCCAGCTCTCCAAATGTATTGCATGCCTATATACAAGACAGAAACGTCAACCTAAAATTGACTGAGTGAATTTGCATTTGAACATTGAATAGTGTTAAAGCCATGTTAGGCTATATTTGTGTAGTGCCTTTTCAAGTTTGGACCATAATAAAATATGTTTATTGGATAATAATGAAATATGACATATTGCAATGTTAGAACGTACTAGACAAAAAGAAGTATAACCAGTAGGTATCCTTAAAAGAGCTAAAGAAACAACTTCTCACTCCTGGAAGACGGCATCAAAATACAAGGTACAAAATACAAATACATCAAAATGACGTTTGTAACGTCACGTAATACGTAATTACGCTCAAAAGGTCACGGGCGACGTAGCCGGAAGTACAGAATCAAAATCGTCCGACATCGTTGTTTTACCTTTTAATTCCTTTTTTTTTTGTAAACGGCGTTTGAGTTAGTTTGCACGTTTAACCTATGCGTTCAACTTAAACACTGACTCTGTACTTCCGGCTACGTCGCCCGTGACCTTTTGAACGTAATTACGTATTACGTGACGTTACAAACGCGCCTCACAGAATGGAGAAAGGCTAGCATTTGTCCTTAGAAAAGTTACATTTTTGGAATAAGTTTTGAAATAACCGATCGTTTCGCATGATTAGACCCTTATTCATCGTCTGATATCGTTTAAAGACATTTGAAGCTGCATCTGAAACAGTTATTAACTGTCTTTTGGACCTTGGGCTGTCTGGTTCCCATTGAAGTCCATTATATGGAGAAAAATCCTGGAATGTTTTCATCAAAAACCTTAATTTCTTTTCGACTGAGGAAAGAAAGACATGGACATCTTGGATGACATGGGGCTGAGTAAATTATCAGCAAAAGTTTTTTCAAAAGTGAACTAATTCTTTAACAACTGCGTCCATAGCAACATGATATAGCTGTTAAAACACATGAAGTGGTAAAATATGTGATTAACAAAAAAGGCTAACGTTATATGAAGTCAAAGTTTAAAAAGTGAATCACCAGTAAAAGAGAACAGCTTTCAATCCCCCCTCTGCAAATCAGTTGAGCCGATATGTAATTTATAATGTCAAACGTTAGGCTGTATCGAAAGGTAAATTCGCGTCCGCTGCCAAGATGGGTCCATAGGTATAAACAAACTGCTTCAGTCAGTGTGTCGCATATACGTCGTCATCGTCTTGCTGCTCCCTCCCCGTTCTGTGATTGGTTACCTATTTCAGGGTTCATGGTGCAAGGCAGCATGGGGAAACCCAGGCTACCCCAATTAGGTCATTTATACGTGTTTGTTTATAAGTCTATTTTGGCCTTGCGGCACCCTAAAGCCATTGCTCCTTAATTCAATTACTTTTTCCACCTTAAGTTTATACTTTTGTGTAATGTAGAGTTGTGTCTTTGATGATCTGTCGGCTGGGGCTGGTTTCCTTTTTACCAATAACAAAATTTCACGTTTAGCCTGTCCTTATCACATGGGTCGTAACAATCCGTTTTCCGTGAACAGTTTTACATGACCAGGTGTAAATGAAATCGTTTTGATAAATCAATTAGCTATCCGATCTGAGAAAACGCATGAAGTGGCCAGGTGTAAACAGCCCCTTGGTCACATCGTGACACTAGAGGAACTGTTAAATCTATGATTTTTTTTTATCATCATGTTTGTTGTCACTCACATTTTGAAAATCTGATACGATTTTAAATATTTTTTATTGTGGACCAGCTGCATTTGAAATATTTCTGAAAGTGTCCTTCAGTCAATCTGGATAAATGGATAAAAATGACAACAGTAATTTTTTTTGCAAAATTATCATTATTATCGGTTTAACCATTATGCAGAATGACATTTGAACATTTAACTGTGTACATTAAGAAGACAAGTTTAGCAATGAAACTTCAAGCAAAACGTTTTGAACCACATAAACTTAATAAATATTTTTATTTGATTAAAATAAAATATGGCAATATTACAACATTACAAATAGTATAACCAGTAGTTAACAAGTAAACAGACAAATTTTATAATATTTACTTTTGAAAACATACATTATACACAAGGAAAAAGATCCACTTCCTTTTGTAAACAGCCTGCTGTTTAACAAGTATCTGAAATTGTATTCTGAAAGAATAATGCATAATGCTTATCTTAATATTGCTCTATACCATTATTTAAGTGAGTGATACAATGGCAAATACTATACACCACATAATAAAACAAACATTCAATCTTTGTTTAATTTGTTACAGTGTGTTTGGTTGTATTCTGTTAGTTGGATATGGTTAAGGGATCTATAGGAAAAGCCTAAATATTTGAGACATAATAATGAGGAATGTTGCTTGGAGCAGACTGGATTCAATCTTTAATCCACTTGAAGCAGTAGTTACTGTAGGAGCGATAGTTGTAGTTGAAGCTGTAATAAAAGATATGCAAATTAGTTGGATCTCCCTATAGAAAGTTTTTATTGGTTATACTTTAAGTTAAGGTAAAGTAGTTATACGATTACATGTACTTACTATAGTACATGCAGTACTATGTACCCTAACCGTAACTCTATAGTAAGTACTTGTAGTTAATTAATATCACTCAGTACATTTTGAGCAATGTAACTACAGTGAAAATGAGCAAAAAACAAGAACAAATATAGATAAAAACAAAACAAAAAATGTTTTGGGTGTCCCATTTCCATGATGCAAGTTATTGAAGACTATAAATCTATGGAGGAATAGAGCTTACCTGAACCATTGACTGAAATTGATCCAGGAATTATGTTTAGTAAATTGACACTTCCTCCTTCCGCTGCTGTCAAGAGGGTTTTTGAAATCTCTTGAATGGAGGGGACTGATTGGTTGAAGCTGAAGACTATTTGAGTTGCTGTGATGATTGACCCTCGTCTGGAATATATTAATGTTGAAATAATTGTTAGCTTAAATTCTCTTTCTTTTTTGCTCTCTCTGACAAGCACACACACACACACACACACACACTCAAAATAAGCAACATTGCAGTATGGTGTATTTACCTGAATTCTTTGACGATCGCTCTGAGGAAGTTAGCATACTTGGGTCTGTAAATTTCTTCAAGCTGGAACAGACAACAAACAATTACAGACATCAGTTACAATAGAGTATCGGAATATATGAGTGTTGGTTACATAATTGTTGTCTCTTCTTTTAACCTTAAGCTTAAAAGTCAAGTAATATTTAGTGTGTGTTCCAGTAAATTAAGTAAATAGATTTGAACTCACCTGATTTGTGACAAGGTTAGACCTAGACTTGAACTCCTCTGAGTTTTTGTCACTGAGAGCTTCTATAAATGTGTCCGAAGACCGAAACACCAGGTCAGTGATAACCTCAGGTATTTTTGTAGTAGTTGTTGTTGAAGCTATAGATGTTGTTGAAGCTGTAGATGTTGTTGAAGGTGCAGATGTTGTTGAAGCTGTAGATGTTGTTGAAGGTGTAATAAAAGATATGCAAATTAGTTGGATCTCCCTTTTTTTGGTTATACTTTATGTTAAGGTGAAGTAGTTATACAATTACATGTACTTACTATAGTACATGCAGTACATATGGTACTATGTACCCTAACCGTAACTCTATAGTAAGTACATGTAGTTAATTAATATCACTCAGTACCTTTGAGCAATGTAACTACAGTGAAAATGAGCAAAAAACAAGAACAAATATATATAAAAACAAACAAAAAAAATGTTTTGGGTGTCCCATTTCCATGATACAAGTTATTGAAGACTATGGGCTCTATCTTGCACCCGGCGCAAATGACTTTATTCACTGACGCATTTATCATTCCTATTTTGCACTTGCGCAAAGCAGGCTTTTTTCCTCCACAGACGCACGCCGGTAAACTAGGAAATGAACTTGCTCTCCCATGGCGGGTTGGCACAAAAAGGAGGCGTGTGTCGCGCGTAAACAATCCCTAGTGCTATTTTGCAGTTCCAGAAAACAATTGCGCCAATGACCAGAAAAAACCTGGTCTAAAGTCAGTTGCGCGTACATTCAGATGCTATTTTCAACCCGGTCTCATCCCAAGACGTCATATAACTGACGTTTTGGGACGTCTTTTGACCATACGTCAATATTCGCCTTTTTAGGGCCCCCTTAAACGTCGGTAGATGAGGTTATGGGATCCTAACTCTACCCCAGACCTAAACTTAACACTAAACCTAACCCGTCACCTAACTGACGTTAAAGGTAAAGCGTCAGTTGTATGACGGCCCGGGATCGCCATCTACCGACGTTTAAGGGGGCCCTAAAAAGGCGGATATTGACGTATGGTCAAAAAACGTCCCAAGACGTCAGTTATATGACTTTTTGGGATGAGACTGTTACTATTTTAAGCGCGCATGCTTGGTCATAATACAGAGAGTGAACAACGTGCATACACTGTAGAGGATTCTCTCATCTACACGGATGCATTTTACTTTTTGCAAATGATACATTATTATAAGACAATATATACATGAGGGAAATCATTGTTGTGTCCATGACGATGGGAAAAATAGGCATAAAGCTTACACATTTACCCAAATTATTATATGCATGTTTAACCGAAGCTAATTTGGGTGGGTTTGTCCCATCCCCAATGTCACTTCTCTTTCTTTTACGGCCCTGACGAAAACATCGATCTCCTCGGCTGTGAACCGATGCTGAAGCGCGTCTGGTAAATGAGCCGTCAAAATAGAATTGCGCCATGAAACAAGCGCACCTCGTTCATCACGCTCTTAAAAGAAATGTGATATGACGCTCTTATTGGTTTATTTCCGTTACGCCCAAACCACACCTATGAATAATGAAGCTATTTCAAACCAACCCCTTTTAGATTTGAGCCAGGCGCAAGAGGCATTTATCCCGCCGGGAAAATAGCAACAACGCCGGGATCCGCCCAGAAAGTTATTTGCGCTTTGCGTTTTGACACTTGCGTTTCAGATCATTAAAATAGGGCCCTATAAATCTATGGAGTAATAGAGCTTACCTGAACCATTGACTGAAATTGATCCAGGAATTATGTTTAGTAAATTGACACTTCCTCCTTCCGCTGCTGTCAAGAGGGTGTTTGAAATCTCTTGAATGGAGGGGACTGATTGGTTGAGGCTGAAGACTATTTGAGTTGCTGTGATGATTGACCCTCGTCTGGAATATATTAATGTTGAAATAATTGTTAGCTTAAATTCTCTTTCTTTTTTGCTCTCTCTGACAAGCACACACACACACACACACACACACACACACACACACACACACACACTCAATATAAGCAACATTGCAGTATGGTGTATTTACCTGAATTCTAGGATGATCGCTCTGAGGAAGTTAGCATACTTGGGTCTGTAAAGTCCTTCAAGCTGGAACAGACAACAAACAATTACAGACATCAGTTACAATAGAGTATCGGAATATATGAGTGTTGGTTACATAATTGTTGTCTCTTCTTTTAACTTTAAGCTTAAAAGTCAAGTAATATTTAGTGTGTGTTCCAGTAAATTAAGTAAATGGATTTGAACTCACCTGATTTATGACAAGCTCAGACCTAGACTTGAACTCCTCTGAGTTTTTGTCACTGAGAGCTTCTATAAATGTGTCCGAAGACCGAAACACCAGGTCAGTGAACACCTCAGGTATTTTTGTAGTAGTAGTTGTTGAAGCTCTAGATGTTGTTGAAGGTGTAGATGTTGTTGAAGGTGTAGATGTTGTTGAAGCTGTAGATGTTGTTAAAGCTCTAGATGTTGTTAAAGCTGTAGATGTTGTTGAAGCTCTAGATGTTGTTGAAGCTGTAGATGTTGTTGAAGCTGTAGATTCTGTAGATGCTGTTGAAGCTGTAGATGCTGTTGATGGTGTAGATGCTGTTGAAGCTGTAGATGCTGTTGATGGTGTAGATGCTGTTGATGCTGTAGATTCTGTTGATGGTGTAGATGCTGTAGATTCTGTTGATGGTGTAGATTCTGTTGATGCTGTTGAAGCTGTAGATTCTGTTGATGGTGTAAATGCTGTTGAAGCTGTAGATTCTGTTGATGGTGTAGATGCTGTTGAAGCTGTAGATGCTGTTGATGGTGTAGATACTGTTAATGCTGTAGATTCTGTTGAAGCTGTAGATTCTGTTGATGGTGTAGATTCTGTTGAAGCTGTAGATTCTGTTGATGGTGTAGATGTTGTTGAAGCTGTAGATTCTGTTGATGGTGTAGATGCTGTTGAAGCTGTAGATTCTGTTGATGGTGTAGATGCTGTTGAAGCTGTAGATTCTGTTGATGGTGTAGATGCTGTTGAAGCTGTAGATTCTGTTGATGGTGTAGATGCTGTTGATGGTGTAGATTCTGTTGATGGTGTAGATGCTGTTGAAGCTGTAGATTCTGTTGATGGTGTAGATGCTGTTGAAGCTGTAGATTCTGTTGAAGCTGTAGATTCTATTGATGGTGTAGATGCTGTTGAAGCTGTAGATTTTGTTGATGGTGTAGATGCTGTTGAAGCTGTAGATTCTGTTGATGGTGTAGATGCTGTTGAAGCTGTAGATTCTGTTGATGGTGTAGATGCTGTTGAAGCTGTAGCTTCTGTTGATGGTGTAGATACTGTTGAAGCTGTAGACTCTGTTGAAGCTGTAGATTCTGTTGATGGTGTAGATGCTGTTGAAGCTGTAGATTCTGTTGATGGTGTGGATGCTGTTGAAGCTGTGGACTCTGTTGAAGCTGTAGATTCTGTTGATGGTGTAGATGCTGTTGAAGCTGTAGATTCTGTTGATGGTGTAGATGCTGTTGAAGCTGTAGATTCTGTTGATGGTGTAGATGCTGTTGAAGCTGTAGATTCTGTTGATGCTGTAGATTTTGTTGAAGCTGTAGATTCTGTTGATGGTGTAGATGCTGTTGAAGCTGTGGACTCTGTTGAAGCTGTAGATTCTGTTGATGGTGTAGATGCTGTTGAAGCTGTAGATTCTGTTGATAGTGTAGATGCTGTTGAAGCTGTGGACTCTGTTGAAGCTGTAGATTCTGTTGAAGCTGTAGATGCTGTTGAAGCTGTAGATTCTGTTGATGGTGTAGATGCTGTTGAAGCTGTTGACTCTGTTGAAGCTGTAGATGCTGTTGAAGCTGTAGATGCTGTTGAAGCTGTAGATTCTGTTGATGGTGTAGATGCTGTTGAAGCTGTAGACTCTGTTGAAGCTGTAGATTCTGTTGATGGTGTAGATGCTGTTGAAGCTGTAGATTCTGTTGATGGTGTAGATGCTGTTGAAGCTGTAGATTCTGTTGATGGTGTAGATGCTGTTGAAGCTGTAGACTCTGTTGAAGCTGTAGATTCTGTTGATGGTGTAGATGCTGTTGAAGCTGTAGATTCTGTTGATGGTGTAGATGCTGTTGAAGCTGTAGATTCTGTTGATGGTGTAGATGCTGTTAATGCTGTAGACTCTGTTGAAGCTGTAGATGCTGTGAAAGCTGTAGATGATGTGGATTTACTAACAGTTGTACTTTCAAAGGCTGGTGAAGATGAACTAACTGAAGTCAAAGTAGAAGCTTCGCTAGTGGTGGATGTTCCAGTAAGAATAGTGGGAACTGTGGAAGAATCTGTTGGTGTTGTGGAGGATTCAGCTGTTGTAACTGTAGTTTGTGGTGTTGTTGTGGTTTCTCCTGCTGTAGTGGTGGACGTTTCATCAGGAACTGTAGTGGTTGCTGAGGCCACTGTTGTTATTGTAGGTGTTGTGGAAGATTCAGCTGTTGTAGCTGTAGTTTGTGGTGTTGTTGTGGTTTCTCCTGCTGTAGTGGTGGATGTTTCAACAGGAACTGTAGTGGTTGCTGAGGCCACTGTTGTTATTGTAGGTGTTGTGGAAGATTCAGCTGTTGTAGCAGTAGTTTGTGGTGTTGTTGTGGTTTCTCCTGCTGTAGTGGTGGATGTTTCAACAGGAACTGTAGTGGTTGCTGAGGCCACTGTTGTTATTGTAGGTGTTGTAGAAGATTCAGCTGTTGTAGCTGTAGTTTGTGGTGTTGTTGTGATTTCACCTGCTGTAGTGGTGGATGTTTCATCAGGAACTGTAGTGGTTGCTGAGGCCACTGTTGTTATTGTAGGTGTTGTTGAGGATTCAGCTGTTGTAGCAGTAGTTTGTGGTGTTGTTGTCATTTCTCCTGCTGTAGTGGTGGATGTTTCATCAGGAACTGTAGTGGTTGCTGAGGCCACTGTTGTTATTGTAGGTGTTGTTGAGGATTCAGCTGTTGTAGCAGTAGTTTGTGGTGTTGTTGTCATTTCTCCTGCTGTAGTGGTGGATGTTTCAACAGGAACTGTAGTGGTTGCTGAGGCCACTGTTGTTATTGTGGGTGTTGTGGAAGATTCAGCTGTTGTAGCTGTAGTTTGTGGTGTTGTTGTGGTTTCTCCTGCTGTAGTGGTGGATGTTTCAACAGGAACTGTAGTGGTTGCTGAGGCCACTGTTGTTATTGTAGGTGTTGTGGAAGATTCAGCTGTTGTAGCAGTAGTTTGTGGTGTTGTTGTCATTTCTCCTGCTGTAGTGGTGGATGTTTCAACAGGAACTGTAGTGGTTGCTGAGGCCACTGTTGTTATTGTAGGTGTTGTGGAAGATTCAGCTGTTGTAGCTGTAGTTTGTGGTGTTGTTGTCATTTCTCCTGCTGTAGTGGTGGATGTTTCAACAGGAACTGTAGTGGTTGCTGAGGCCACTGTTGTTATTGTAGGTGTTGTTGAGGATTCAGCTGTTGTAGCTGTAGTTTGTGGTGTTTTTGTCATTTCTCCTGCTGTAGTGGTGGATGTTTCAACAGGAACTGTAGTGGTTGCTGAGGCCACTGTTGTTATTGTAGGTGTTGTGGAAGATTCAGCTGTTGTAGCAGTAGTTTGTGGTGTTGTTGTCATTTCTCCTGCTGTAGTGGTGGATGTTTCAACAGGAACTGTAGTGGTTGCTGAGGCCACTGTTGTTATTGTAGGTGTTGTGGAAGATTCAGCTGTTGTAGCTGTAGTTTGTGGTGTTGTTGTCATTTCTCCTGCTGTAGTGGTGGATGTTTCAACAGGAACTGTAGTGGTTGCTGAGGCCACTGTTGTTATTGTAGGTGTTGTGGAAGATTCAGCTGTTGTAGCTGTAGTTTGTGGTGTTGTTGTCATTTCTCCTGCTGTAGTGGTGGATGTTTCAACAGGAACTGTAGTGGTTGCTGAGGCCACTGTTGTTATTGTAGGTGTTGTTGAGGATTCAGCTGTTGTAGCTGTAGTTTGTGGTGTTGTTGTCATTTCTCCTGCTGTAGTGGTGGATGTTTCAACAGGAATTGTAGTGGTTGCTGAGGCCACTGTTGTTATTGTAGGTGTTGTAGAAGATTCAGCTGTTGTAGCAGTAGTTTGTGGTGTTGCGGTGGTTTCTCCTGCTGTAGTGGTGGATGTTTCAACAGGAACTGTAGTGGTTGCTGAGGCCACTGTTGTTATTGTAGGTGTTGTTGAGGATTCAGCTGTTGTAGCTGTAGTTTGTGGTGTTGTTGTCGTTTCTCCTGCTGTAGTGGTGGATGTTTCAACAGGAACTGTAGTGGTTGCTGAGGCCACTGTTGTTATTGTAGGTGTTGTGGAAGATTCAGCTGTTGTAGCTGTAGTTTGTGGTGTTGCTGTGGTTTCTCCTGCTGTAGTGGTGGATGTTTCAACAGGAACTGTAGTGGTTGCTGAGGCCACTGTTGTTATTGTGGGTGTTGTGGAAGATTCAGCTGTTGTAGCTGTAGTTTGTGGTGTTGCTGTGGTTTCTCCTGCTGTAGTGGTGGATGTTTCAACAGGAACTGTAGTGGTTGATGAGGCCACTGTTGTTATTGTAGGTGTTGTTGAGGATTCAGCTGTTGTAGCTGTAGTTTGTGGTGTTGTTGTCGTTTCTCCTGCTGTAGTGGTGGATGTTTCAACAGGAACTGTAGTGGTTGCTGAGGCCACTGTTGTTATTGTAGGTGTTGTGGAAGATTCAGCTGTTGTAGCTGTAGTTTGTGGTGTTGCTGTGGTTTCTCCTGCTGTAGTGGTGGATGTTTCAACAGGAACTGTAGTGGTTGCTGAGGCCACTGTTGTTATTGTGGGTGTTGTGGAAGATTCAGCTGTTGTAGCTGTAGTTTGTGGTGTTGCTGTGGTTTCTCCTGCTGTAGTGGTGGATGTTTCAACAGGAACTGTAGTGGTTGCTGAGGCCACTGTTGTTATTGTAGGTGTTGTTGAGGATTCAGCTGTTGTAGCTGTAGTTTGTGGTGTTGTTGTCGTTTCTCCTGCTGTAGTGGTGGATGTTTCAACAGGAACTGTAGTGGTTGCTGAGGCCACTGTTATTATTGTAGGTGTTGTTGAGGATTCAGCTGTTGTAGCTGTAGTTTGTGGTGTTGCTGTGGTTTCTCCTGCTGTAGTGGTGGATGTTTCAACAGGAACTGTAGTGGTTGATGAGGCCACTGTTGTCATTGTAGGTGTTGTTGAGGATTCAGCTGTTGTAGCTGTAGTTTGTGGTGTTGCTGTGGTTTCTCCTGCTGTAGTGGTGGATGTTTCAACAGGAACTGTAGTGGTTGATGAGGCCACTGTTGTTATTGTAGGTGTTGTGGAAGATTCAGCTGTTGTTTGTGGTGGTGTTGTGGTAACTACAGTACTGGTGGATGCTTCTGTTGTTGTGTCGGCTGATGATGTTGTGGTCTGAGTTCTTGCATTTTGGAATGTTGCTAAAGAAAACAAAAAGTTAGTGTACTTTCACATTTTTCATTTAATATTTTGCACATGTATATTTTTACAAACAAGTGCATTGAAGCAATATTATTTTCGTTTTTTTCTGAGCATGATTTGATTCACCTACCAAGAAAAATGCAAATGATAATAAAAGATTTCCACTTCATTCTGGGAAAAGTCCAGTGGTGACGATAACAGTCTGCAAAGCAACCAATATGCACAAAGTTTATTTACACATACAGTACATGCATACAGTCAGTGCTTGAAGTGGAAAAGTAGTGCCGGCACTCCCAAATATGGGTGTGTCCCTGAGTTCCATTTTGTTTTAGTTTGAACATTGAGGGGTGTTGATGTGTGAATTATTTAACAAGGTCCCAGGGGATTATCTATTATGAATTCTACAAGTTAGTCAAAATTTACCACAATAAATATAATAGAACATGATAAATTCTAGTAAAGGTGGCCATAGTTTTCTAAAGCTTTTAAATTTATGTCCGTGCAGGATGATGATTTTCCCTCTTTTTATAAGTTTTTTAGTTTATGTGGCTGTTTTAGATCATGTTTGACTTTCTCCATAGTGTTTTAAAGTGGTACATTTTCAATTGAAATTAAATAGGTTGCGCATTTTATCATCAATAGGAACGTCTCACGGAAATCTTATCACATGACTTATATTTCTCGAATTCAGATATAATCTCACAAATATATATATATATACACACATAATATTTTTTTTATCTTACTGGGCATAAGCAGGCTTCAATAGATAATTGAGGTAGATCAAAAGTAAAAAAGTCATCAAAAAGTAAAGTATATTACCTGAAATGTGTAATGTAATGTAATACATTACATAACTAACTACAATTTTCGAAATGTAATTTCTATTCAGTCTGTTACAAATGTAATTTGTAACAGACTTAGTAGCAATCTATGTACATTCATTAGCATACATCACTGCATATAACACGCATCACTGCAACAAATGTCAGACAACACCAGACGGCAACATCAGATGCCATTACGAAACAACATCGGTTAGAGTAAACATAACCTACAAACTATTAAATAATTTTCATGTTTTGACAATTCTCCACCCTCTACCCAACATCAGAAATGATAATAAATGACCATGCAAAAGTTTACACTCTAGAATTAACAGTTATCTATTCATGTCCTTGTTCTACTCCAACTAAATAAATCTGGACACCATACATCTTGACATCATGATTAGTTTTTAACTTCTATTTATCACACAAAATTTTACGCAAATTTCAACCGATAATCATCATCAAAACTACAATATTCTCTAATTATAGCTCCTTAATATCAAACACAAAGGGTTCAGTAAACAAATGATAATGGGCATGTCAAATAGAGAATACATTTTCTAATCAATATCAAAATAAATTAATTCATTTGTGAACATAATATCATGCTGTAACAATTTCTGTGACTGCGTAAATATTCCAATCAGACACATTTCATACAAAATAGACTACTGCAATCTCAAAAAAATGGTACATTTTATCATACTATATTCTATATATCATTAACATAGAAATGCTTTAATTTGCATTATGTCTCTTTATGCTATTTCCAACAGTAAAAATTACTTTATAATATGAATAAAATTAACACACATATTTAGGAAAATAAAAAATATCCTCACCAATTCTTGGCTAGATTATTTTTCTGTTGATTTTGTAATCCGCTGTCGTCTAAGTGGGTTTAAGTACTAATAAGTAGCCTACTTAAGTACTCCAGTCTTTCACTTCTCCTGAAAAACCTGTGCCGCTTCTTCTTAAATAGTACTCAGTGACGTCCGGATTGTGCTTTTTTACTTCACTGATATGCACGGTTAAGCTAAATGGAATGTCCCTTGCCAGACACTGTGATGTTTTTTTTTTTCTAAATTTTTATCTTTTGTATTGTGGGTGTCTAAAAGGTGTGGTCTGTGCAACAAGCCAGGATTCTTTATAGAAACTGTTAAATAACTTGATAAAGCCATAATGTTTCACATTTTTAATTGAAATATTTACGTCATTCACTTATGGCTATCTCACTGTTTTCCTTTTATTTCAATCAAGAATTATTCGCCGCACAGAGCAATTCCTAACACTTGCATACAATTTGGTTTAAGAATAAATCTCTGAATTTGTCGTTATTACGTCATGAATAGTCTTTTAGTGGAAAGAAAGTAGAAAATTACGCAGAAGGTTTATTCAAAAAACAACAAATGTATTCAATGTATGTATGTATGTATTCAAAAAACAACAAAAACATCAAAACCAGTTTCCCATTAATTACAGTAATATTGTGACGATATATTCTGATGATAGTGGAGCACATACTTTTAAGAGTCCTACGTAAGTTAATCATGATTACATGTGCGATGAGATGACAAAACAGGGAAAAAAAGTTTACCAAAGCATTCCTTCCATTCTGACACAGTTCCTTGACGTTTCTAAGAGGGTTTAACCTCAGCCATTCTCAAAGAAAGCGTCACTCACCCCCACACTTAACAGATAAAACTGTAGTGCTGAGACATGCATATTTTTAGTAGTCAATAAACCTGGTGTATTTCCTAAACCTGGTTTATAAATATACTCTACACCTTTTCCTTAGATACAGGAGTTACCCTTGTGGTGTTTTTGTTGGCAAAATGCGAACGTTCTAAATGTTATGGTAAAAAAAAAAACAAATTACTCTTTTTTTTTATTATTATTATTATTTAAAACAATTCATTGTTTCTATTCTATTAAAAAAATATTTTATATTTTATATTCTATATAAAAAATCAAAAAATCTATTATAGACTTTTAACAACAATTATTCAGACAGATAATGTATTTTAATTGACTGCTTTAAAGGAATGTTTACGTAAAAGGAAACTGACGCACAATGTCTTTTACATGGTTGAGAAAAATGTAAAAAATACACCTGAAAATCAAACCTGTTGAGCTTTTGACATGAACTCACTATTGTTTAATTTGTCTTTTTTCTTAATTAGAAGGCCTCATGTTTACCTAATTTGGTTGAAATTATGACTACAGCCCATATGGTTTTATATGGTATATAGCTACAATTAAATTCATTATAGGGCTATATTAGACGTTCCTGAAAAATTCGGTGTGCTTACAGTTGCTCAAGATTAGATTTATACACTCTTAGAAGAAAAGGTTCTATCAGCGCTACGTATTTGGAAGCCCTAAAAGGTTCTACAGAACCCTTTTTAAGGGTTCAATAATAAGAACCCTTTAGGGTTCTTTGTAACCAGGAAAAAGGTTCTATATGGAATTTTTTGGGTTCATTCGTTATCATTTGTTTTGTCCTTTCCAGATTAAATATTTCATATTATTGACAAACATCAAGACCCTAAAATGTATTTATGAATGCATGTGAATGATCACAAAATTCAAGATATGGGGGTTAGAAAATGTATTTATTTTAGGGCTGTGAAACGATTAATCACATCCAAAATAAAAGTTTGTGTTTACATAATAAATGTGTGTGTAGTGTGTATGATTATTTTGTATATATATAAATACACACACACACATGCATGTATATATTTAATAAATATTTAATATATTAAAAAAAAAAGATTTTTCTTAAATATATACATGTATATTTATATATACAAAATAATTATACACACTACATACATATTACATATATTATGTAAAGTCAAACTTTTATTTTGGATGCGATTAATCGTGATTAATCGTTTCACAGCCCTAATATATTTATATCATTTTATGTAGTTAATCAATATCACACGAAGACCATTTCAGTTTTTCTCCTCCAAACATCAGCATGATTAAAATGCGATATTAAGTTACTACAAAACAATAATTTAATTACAACTACTGTAATTGTTGCAGAATAATGTAATGAATAATAGCCTATAAAGAACCTTTGTGCCAAAAGGGTTCTTTCTTGTCATTATAGAACCTTTTTTTTTTTTTAGCAGAAAAGGTTTTTTGGAGTTGAATAAAGAACCCTCTGCTACAAATATAGAACTCTTATTTTTCTAACAGTGTACTTTATCGAAAGATCACAATTTTCCTTTTGAAAGAATCTTCTTGAAATGGTTGTCCAACAATTTGGGCCTGTTTACAGTTTGAAAAATATAAAAAAAATATATTTGTTGAATTGAAGAGGAGGGAGATGTTTTAGTAAATAGCTGTATGTGGACTGTATTAAAAGCAAAAGCAGAGTCACTTGAATTAAAGTGCCCAAGTAAAGTGAGGTATTGTCATTCCTCTCCTTACAATGAGGACTATGACATGAATTTTAGGTGTGGTGGGTAAAGGTGAACACCCAAAACTTTCTGCAACACTTGGAAGACAAATATGTTTGTCTGCACACGTGAGAATGTAATGATAATAATTGCACTCTAAAAATTCTGGGTTGTTTCAACCCATGTTTGGGTCAAATATAGACAAATCCAACCGTTCGGTTCAAATTTCTAACAATAATAATAAAAAAGTAAACCGGCTGTTGAGTTTGTCCTATATTTGACCCAAACTATTATTCAGTAAATAATGAAACAACCCAGCATTTTTTAGAGCGTATATGTGCATTTAAAAGGACATGCTGCCACCTACAGTATTGTCTTGATAGCCTGAATGGATGATGATCGAGTCTAGATATAGTAAAATTGTATAAAATCCAGATTTCTAATAATAAGTGGATTTTGAATGACAGTAGATTAATTGATCGTTCACCAGCAAAGTTGGGCTATGATGTCATTTTCTTTCATCTTTTGCAGCCGATGTCCAATAGGCTTGGAACGTAGACAGAATTTATCTCAGTCTCGCAGTAATTCATGGATATTCATTACAGTAGCAATGCAGAACTTTATTGAAATCCCTCAATAAAGAAAATCAGATTAAATTTCTGCTTTCTGACTTTCTTCCCCATTCCTCGATTCAAACCTTTTTGGTTTCACACCATTGGTTTTCATAGCAAAAACGGTATTTCCTTCAGGAAATGAAAATTAGAACAATAAGAAAAATATCAGAACAATATCAGAAAACATGATACTTGTATTTTCAGCGTCTCAATCTACTTCAACTTCCTTGTTTCATTCCACACCTTGACTAATCAAACAGGACGACTGCAGATAAGATTTTAAATGACACACTGTATCCGGAGAGATTCAGGGAAGAAAAGCGTCGTCTGCTGGACAACTTGCACAATGCAGTTGGACTTGGAATCATGAAAAACTGCATTGTCAGAGCATTGCTATGTCATTGCTTCTCAGTTGTTTTTAGTGGGTTGCTATGATGTTCTTGGTTGTTACATACTGGTCTGAATTGGAAGAGCCCACCCTTCAAACCTTTGATATTCTGGCCTCTATATAGATATTGCATCCCTATCAGAAGTCGCATGCCTCTGGAGCAACTATGGGTTAAGTGTCTTGCTCATTGGTGTCTCACAGTGGATTCGAACCTGGTCTCTCACACCAAAGGCATGTGTCTTATCCACTGCGCCATCACTACCCCTAGATTGAAGATTAATGCTAGAGGGAGTGTGATGGCTGATCCTGATTCCTGACCCACTTAGAGGTCTATTGGTGAGAAAGTTTTTAATCCACTGGTAAAGAAGGTTTCCCAGACCCAGTGTTTGTAATTTGTTAATCAATTCATCTGGACTGTCTGGGTTAATGGAGTTGAATGCAGAGCTATAGTCAATAAATAGCATTCAATAAATAGCGATTAAATGTAAAGAACGCTGCTGTGCCGTCTATGTTGGATCAGACAGGAATGATGCAACACACGGACTGTGGGTCGAACATGTATGGGCGAATCAATCCGGTTGCCATTTTACAACATTGGACGTTTTCAGAACAATTTCCCCCAAGCGCATCGACGGGTGAGTCGAAACTCATTATAATATGCAAAACTGTTATCCACTCACAGCAGTGGGCGTTTACTTCCAAGTCCAAGTCAGCTAGGCTCAAAACTAGGGTAGAAAAAGGCCTATTACTTATTAATTGTGATGTTTTTGAATGCAAAAACCAAGCGAATGTCACAAGTTGACCTCAGACAACAATGTAATAAAATTTAAAAAGCCAGTTCATGACCCCTTTAAACGAAAATGAAAAAGATTCTTGTTCTGCACCCAATTCCTGTTTCTCCGCGCCGCGGCAGGGAAGATATGCTCAAGCCATATGTGCAGATGTAAATACGGCCACTGTAGCTGTTGTGTCTTCTGTCACCTTTGAGGATGATAATATAGGTGTTCGTGAAGAAGCAACATCATGTACTAAATTGTCAAACTTTTGCTAAATATTGAAAGTCACCTATAGATTATCTTTCTAAGGGACATCGCAAACACACTGTATTGATTCACGATTCATTGATTCACGAATTCCCTTCATTATTCTCAGATAACCTTTCGCAAACCAATTGATGTGATGATGCTGAATCAACATCGACTGATTTTAAAGACAATAGCCAAAATGCATAATTATCACTGTAAAGCTGATTTGAAACCATCTGTATTGTATAAAGCCCTATATACTGTAAATGAAGGTGATTGACACTTTGACCTCATATGAGCAATACTCTTGGGGTGTTTAGAGATGAGCTTGTACCTGGCCAGAAGAGGGCAGACTTGACTTCACTGTAAAATACAGTTGTTGGACAAACTCTTTAAGGATTTATTGCTTTATTAGGCATCTGTAATAATATTTAAATTTTGGGGTTAACTATCATTTTAAGTTTTGTATTGCGGGCTGGTATACAAAGAAAATAAACCTTGTAATAAAAACGTAAAAATGTTAATTAATCTATCGTTGCGATTTAACTCCTCATGCTGCTGATTAGAATTCAGTGCCATAACTGCCATTACTTTTGTCAGTTCATCATCATAGCATAATTTACAAAAAAATAAAATAAAAACACCTTTTTTAAAAGACATGAAGGTACCAAATTACAGGACAATTATTCAAAGATTATCACTTTGAAGCCTCATTCAAAAGGAACCTGTCACCACATAGAGATAAAACAATCCTACAATTATATGGTGTGAACATTGTAGGTTGTGCAATGTTATTCAAAAGCAAAGAATGTGGCCATGTGACATTCCTCTCATGCTGACAATAACAAGGAAAGGTGTGAAGGTGGAAGAAGTTACTCGGGCAGTGACTTAGAATTTGCTCGTTTAAAAAATATGACTGAAAATGAATGAAATGCTTTCTAATTTGTCCATGTTGAAAGACCTCTTCAAGGGATACTCCACTTTTTTGGAAATAGGCTCATTTTACAACTCCCCCAGAGTTGGATTTTACCATTTTCGAATCCATTCAGCCGATTTTCTGATTTTTTTTTAAGAATATCACTAACCAGACAGTTTCTGGTCTCATTGACTTCCATAGTAGGAAAAAAAAAATACTATGTATGATCATTTAATTTTTACCAGAATCTTATGACAATCATAAGTAAGTAAAAAAAATGCCAATCTTATGCTCTCTGTTGAGAAACAAGCTTACTGGCAATTAAATCTAAACTTATCTAAACTATAGCACTTATTTACACACACACACACACACACACACACACACACACACACACACACAAAATGCATGTCTAAACATAAGATTTATGTATTTGAATTGCATATCAAATTTTCATCCATTTGGATTACATAGTTTTAACAAAAACCATTTAATATTCTGAATGTACTGAAGGAACTGAGTTAATGCTGACTGAAGAAAAGAGTTAACGCAAGAACTATGACTGACTTCTGCTTCAGTCTTAGATGAAATCAACTGAAGATAAAATAAGACATTAAATCTCTCAAGATCTCAGCAGAGGAGGATTAAACAACTCCACAAACAGCATTACCAGCTTCACTTATTACTAACCAGATTTCCTTAATTTAATTTCCGTTTTGAAATCAACAGTTGCATTTTAAGTCACCATGATGGTGGTCAGTGTTTGCTTTAGTTGGACTCTTGACCCTTAAAGGGTTAGTTCACCCAAAAATGAAAATTAAGTCATTAATTACTCACCCCCATGCTGTACCAACCCCGTAAGACCTTCGTTCGTCTTCGGAACACAAATGGAGATATTTTTGATTAAATTTGAGAGCTGTATAACTACCACATTGGCTCCTAAGGGACTGCCTCTTGACGGCCCAAAAAGTCAATGAAGAAAATGTTTAAATATCCCAAGTGACTACCGTGGCTCAACTATATGTTTATCAAGTGACGCGAATACTTTTTGTGCGAAAAAACAAACAAAAATAACGAGTTTATTCGACTATTTCTTTTCTTCCTTGTAGGCCAGAACGAGACTTCCTTATAGATTTCCACGACGCATGCGCGAGAATTGCGATCTAAGTTGGTGTAAGCAGATCGCAAATCTCGCGCATGCGTCGTGGAAATCTAAGGAATTCATTATTGTTTTGTTATGTAATCCACTAGATTCTACAGTATGAGATCTATCAGTGTTCTTTATCAAATGATATACTTGGTTTTTTTAAATATTAAGTGCACAAAAACCTTTAATCTATGGCTTTACTCAGATGCACACAGACATCAAGTAACAGCATATGAATCTCAACAATGGTGATAATCAAACAAAATATCCTGATAATCAGATCAACTCTGAGCATAAAACAAGCTACAAAAAAAATCCAGCTGCATAATTTATTAATGCTGCAATGAATGCTGGGAGAAATTGGTGAGTTTTGATTGGTGGTACCCTGCATGCACTGTAGCATAAATCATTTGATTTTTTGTCACCATTGTTGAGAATCATATGTTAATTCTTGATGTCTAAGAAATAATGTGAAGAAAAAAATTTTATAAGAAAAAGTTTAAGTTATTTATATTATTTGATTAACACTGTTGGATTTCACGCTGTCAAGTCACATAGCTACTATAATGAATAAAAATAAATTACTCAAAGTATTTGATACTCAATAAGATGAGTGATAAAGGCCACAACATGCTGATTTCATCCTCATTAATAAACAGCCAACATCACCAGACCTCATTTTCTCTTGGCTTTTTGCTACAACTAATGTGCTTTATAAAAACACACAGTTACAACAGCCAGAGAAAATATAATATTATATTGCTCTCTATATAGCGCTATAAAAAAGCGCTATATAAATAAATGTGACTTGACTTGACTCTCCCAGATATTACGCTCATCTTAGAGCCCAACTAAAGCAAACACTGATCACTGCATGGTGACTTAAAATACAACTGTTGATTTCATTAAAACGGAAATTAAATAAAGTAAATTCGGTTAGTAATAAGTGAAGCTGGTAGTGCTGATTTTGGAGTTGTTTAATCCTCCTCTTTAGAGATCTTTAGAGATTTAATGTCTTATTTTATCTTCAGTTGATAACATCTAAGGCTGTGGCTGAAATCAGTTGTAGTTCTTGCTTTTCTCTTTCCTTTGGGGATTCTGCTTAACAGCAGGTGTTCATAATTAATGCCCAATCATCATTAATTATTACCTTCAACACTGCTTCAATGGTACTTTCGCTCAGTAGTGTGCACACATATGAACACTGAGCAGTGTTAATTTAAAATGGGCGTTTTTCTGTGTACTATTACATAAATCTTACCCGTTTCATTTACGTATGACTGACAAATATGAATCACATTCAGTTTATTAGTACAACTTTAAATATTATCTGTTTAATTTATATATGACTGAAAATGTGAATTACATTCAGATTATTAATTGGTTATTTTTGAGTAGCTGAGAGTATTTGCATATCACTAATAACAAACAATATAAAAATGCAGCTACCTGAATAAAGTGGGTGATATAAAAAAATATGCAAAAACACTTGAAAAACACTTTCATTACTTTTCCCTGTCATTTACCCATTCTGGCTATACAATTTCTATAAAAAATATAAATCAATAAAATTGCTGGTAAGGTGGTTTTAGGTGGCTACATAATAAAAGGAACATAATATTATGTGGACCACTCACCTGTCAGAGGTGTCTTGCGCTAAAAAAAATCCTTTAATCAATTTAACTCATTAATACAAAATGTCATGTTACTTTAAACAAAAACAGGCCTCATTAATGCATAAACTCTTCTCATAGTCCATAATTTTTTAATTATTCCCTCAGAGATCCCGTTTGAAATGTAAGAAATTGTGCACAGGTTAAAGTTGCATCAAGACTTTATTTAAATTAACATTAAACCTTTTACATTTTAAATAAATATACATACTTGTAGTATACATTTTTTAAATTAACATATATTATAATTTCATTGTGGATATATACACATGCATTTATTTAGATGTAAACAAATACATTAAAAAATGTGTTTCATATTTTTTCTGAACTCTTGATTTTCTCTTTCTCTTTCTCGTTTCATATGAAACTATTTTGGATTATGTGAACTCAATAAATATGTTTGTTTGATTACTAAAATAAATAAAAAGATCTCGCAATTTCATATACTAGACAAAAGGAAAAGATCAAAATAGGATTGATTTCGACAGCTTCTAATTCATATATAATAATTTTTCTCTTTACAAATTGCGCCCTTGAAAATCAATGCAATTTATATCAATCATATCTATTTTGGTATTGCCATCTCATATATATTTTAAGAGTGAGCAACAACAGTAAATAATGCATTATAAACATACAAAGCATGCTCTAACAAATTCGTTAGTTGTAAATCCTTAGTTGACTCATTGTTAAAGGATTTAAAGACAACCTCTTAATATTTTTGCCATAATAAAGAGCCATGTTATTTGAAGCAGACTGGATTCAATCTTTAATCCACTTGAAGATGTAGTTAAAGCAGCCACAGTCGAAGTTGAAGCAGCTACAGTCGTAGTAGCAATAACTGTAAGAAAAAGATGAACAAATTAGATAAACACAATATAAGGTACTAGGACCTTTTTTATTTCATTCCAGTCCAAATGTACTATATGTTTTGTCTGCCATATTCTTATATACCAAAAGAGCAAGACAGTTTCTGAGGCCTTCCAAATGTGCAAGATATGTTTTAAAATGGAAATTTACCTGAACCATTGACTGAAATTGATGCAGGAAGTATCTTCAGTGGATCGGCACCTCCTTGTAACACTGCTGACCGAAGGGTGTCTAAAACCTCTTGAACAGTTGGGACCGATGCCGTGGAGTTGAAAACCAGTTGTGTTTCTGTGATGATTGACCCTTGGCTGGAATATACAGTATAGAAGAATATCATATATGGTAGGATTCCTTAATATGAGTATATTACCAATATATAAAAGTACTGTATACTCCATTCTCTTTTTTTTTTTTTTTCAAGAACACTTCTACACACAGCGCACATAAAAAGCAAAGGTTGCAATATTTCATTTTTACCTGAATCTTTTGACAATCACTCTGATGAAGGAAGAAGGATATTTATTTTTGTAGATTGGTTCAATCTGTAACATACAGGCAGTCACAACCAAAATCAGAATTAACTTTTTGTTTGTTTGTTTGTGGAACAAAGGTTTATGAAAACTTTTGATATCCAGAAACATATTATAAATAAAAAAGTGTGTCATTTATTTATGGTAAACTAATCATTTTAAACAATAACAATACCCTAACAAACTCCTGGATTTGGTCTAAAATATCTGTTATCTGTTCTCTTAAGTACAGTTGAGATATGTTCTAGTTTTCATGTTAATTTTAACTCACCTCTGCAATGACGAGCAGAACCCTCTCCTTGAAGGCCGGAGAGTTTGAATCGTTGAGTTCAGGAATAAATGTGTCCTGAGAGCGGAAAATCAGGTCTGTCATATACATGGGTACAGATTTCGTAGTTGTAATTGTAACCACTGTAGTTGCCAAAATTGTCAAGGGTCTTGTTGCTGTTGTTTTTGTGGTTGAGGCAGTTGTGTAAGTGGTTAGAGCAGTGGTTGTATTAGTGGTTGAGGCAACTGACTTTGTTGATGTTCTAGTTGTACTACCAGTCGTAGTGGTAAAGGTAGTTGAAGAGGGAGTCAATGAAGTAAAAACAGAAGTTGTTGGTTTTGTTCTTGTGTTAATTGCTGTACTTGTGATACTTGTTATGAATGCTGACAATGTTATTGTTGGTCTTGTAGATATTTTGGTTGTACTAACAGTTGTTGTGACTGGTTTAGTTGTTTCTGTTGTACTAACAGTCGTGCTCTCAGTTGTAGTGGTTGGTGTAGTTGTCTCTGTTGTACTAACAGTTGTGCTCTCAGTTGTTGTGGCTGAGGACAATTCTGTTATTATTGGTTCTGGTGTAGTTGTTTCAGTTGTAGTAACAGTTGAGCTGTCAGTTGTTGTGACTGGTGTAATTGTCTCTGTTGTACTAACAGTTGTGCTCTCAGTTGTGACTGGTGTAGTTGTTTCACTTGTAGTAACAGTTGTGCTCTCAGTTGTTGTTGCCGGTGTAGTTGTCTCTGTTGTACTAACAGTTGTGCTCTCAGTTGTTGTGGCTGAGGACAATTCTGTTATTATTGGTTCTGGTGTAGTTGTTTCTGTTGTAGTAACAGTTGAGCTGTCAGTTGTTGTGACTGGTGTAGTTGTTTCTGTTGTAGTAACAGTTGAGCTGTCAGTTGTTGTGACTGGTGTAGTTGTTTCAGTTGTACTAACAGTTGTGCTCTCAGTTGTACTCGCTGGTGTAGTTGTTTCAGTTGTACTAACAGTTGTGCTCTCAGTTGTTGTGGCTGGTGTAGTTGTCTCTGTTGTACTAACAGTTGTGCTCTCAGTTGTTGTGGCTGGTGTAGTTGTCTCTGTTGTACTAACAGTTGTGCTCTCAGTTGTTGTGGCTGGTGTAGTTGTTTCTGTTGTAGTAACAGTTGAGCTGTCAGTTGTTGTGACTGGTGTAGTTGTTTCTGTTGTAGTAACAGTTGAGCTGTCAGTTGTTGTGACTGGTGTAGTTGTTTCTGTTGTAGTAACAGTTGAGCTGTCAGTTGTTGTGACTGGTGTAGTTGTTTCAGTTGTACTAACAGTTGTGCTCTCAGTTGTACTCGCTGGTGTAGTTGTTTCAGTTGTACTAACAGTTGTGCTCTCAGTTGTTGTGGCTGGTGTAGTTGTCTCTGTTGTACTAACAGTTGTGCTCTCAGTTGTAGTGGCTGGTGTAATTGTCTCTGTTGTACTAACAGTTGTGCTCTCAGTTGTGACTGGTGTAGTTGTTTCACTTGTAGTAACAGTTGTGCTCTCAGTTGTTGTTGCCGGTGTAGTTGTCTCTGTTGTACTAACAGTTGTGCTCTCAGTTGTTGTGGCTGGTGTAGTTGTCTCTGTTGTACTAACAGTTGTGCTCTCAGTTGTTGTGGCTGAGGACAATTCTGTTATTATTGGTTCTGGTGTTGTTTCAGTTGTAGTAACAGTTGAGCTGTCAGTTGTTGTGACTGGTGTAGTTGTTTCTGTTGTAGTAACAGATGAGCTGTCAGTTGTTGTGACTGGTGTAGTTGTTTCTGTTGTAGTAACAGTTGTGCTCTCAGTTGTTGTGGCTGGTGTAGTTGTTTCTGTTGTACTAATAGTTGTGCTCTCAGTTGTAGTGGCTGGTGTAGTTATTTCAGTTGTACTAACAGTTGTGCTCTCAGTTGTAGTGGCTGGTGTAGTTGTCTCTGTTGTACTAACAGTTGTGCTCTCAGTTGTGACTGGTGTAGTTGTTTCACTTGTAGTAACAGTTGTGCTCTCAGTTGTTGTGGCCGGTGTAGTTGTTTCAGTTGTACTAACAGTTGTGCTCTCAGTTGTTGTGGCTGGTGTAGTTATTTCAGTTGTACTAACAGTTGTGCTCTCAGTTGTGACTGGTGTAGTTGTTTCACTTGTAGTAACAGTTGTGCTCTCAGTTGTTGTGGCCGGTGTAGTTGTTATAGTTGTACTAACAGTTGTGCTCTCAGTTGTTGTGGCTGAGGACAATTCTGTTATTATTGGTTCTGGTGTAGTTGTTTCAGTTGTAGTAACAGTTGAGCTGTCAGTTGTTGTGACTGGTGTAGTTGTTTCTGTTGTAGTAACAGTTGAGCTGTCAGTTGTTGTGACTGGTGTAGTTGTTTCTGTTGTAGTAACAGTTGTGCTCTCAGTTGTACTCGCTGGTGTAGTTGTTTCAGTTGTACTAACAGTTGTGCTCTCAGTTGTTGTGACTGGTGTAGTTGTCTCTGTTGTACTAACAGTTGTGCTCTCAGTTGTTGTGGCTGGTGTAGTTGTCTCTGTTGTACTAACAGTTGTGCTCTCAGTTGTTGTGGCTGGTGTAGTTGTTTCAGTTGTAGCAACAGTTGAGCTGTCAGTTGTGACTGGTGTGGTTGTTTCTGTTGTTGTAACAGTTGTGCTCTCAGTTGTAGTCGCTGGTGTAGTTGTTTCAGTTGTACTAACAGTTGTGCTCTCAGTTGTTGTGGCTGAGGACAATTCTGTTATTATTGGTGCTGGTGTAGTTGTTTCAGTTGTAGTAGCAGTTGAGCTGTCAGTTGTGGCTGGTGTAGTTGTTTCAGTTGTACTAACGGTTGTGCTCTCAGTTGTTGTGACTGGTGAAGTTGTTTCTGTTGTACTAACAGTTGTGCTCTCAGGTGATGTGGCTGGAGTAGTTGTTTCAGTTGTAGTAACAGTTGTGCTCTCAGTTGTTGCTGGTGTTGTTGTTTCAGTTGTACTAACAGTTGTGCTCTCAGTTGTTGCTGGTGTAGTTGTTTCTGTTGTACTAACAGTTGTGCTCTCAGTTGTTGTGGCTGGTGTAGTTGTTTCTGTTGTAGTAACAGTTGTGCTCTCAGTTGTTGTGGCTGGTGTAGTTTTTTCTGTTGTACTAACAGTTGTACTCTCAGTTGTTGTGGCTGAGGACAATTCTGTTATTATTGGTGCTGGTGTAGTTGTTTCAGTTGTAGTAACAGTTGAGCTGTCAGTTGTGACTGGTGTAGTTGTTTCAGTTGTACTAACAGTTGTGCTCTCAGGTGATGTGGCTGGTGTTGTTGTTTCAGTTGTACTAACAGTTGTGCTCTCAGTTGTTGCTGGTGTAGTTGTTTCTGTTGTACTAACAGTTGTGCTCTCTGTTGTTGTGACTGGTGTAGTTGTTTCTGTTGTAGTAACAGTTGTGCTCTCAGTTGTTGTGGCTGGTGTAGTTTTTTCTGTTGTACTAACAGTTGTGCTCTCAGTTGTTGTGGCTGGTGTAGTTGTTTCAGTTGTACTAACAGTTGTACTCTCAGTTGTTGTGGCTGAGGACAATTCTGTTATTATTGGTGCTGGTGTAGTTGTTTCAGTTGTAGTAACAGTTGAGCTGTCAGTTGTGACTGGTGTAGTTGTTTCAGTTGTACTAACAGTTGTGCTCTCAGGTGATGTGGCTGGTGTTGTTGTTTCAGTTGTACTAACAGTTGTGCTCTCAGTTGTTGCTGGTGTAGTTGTTTCTGTTGTACTAACAGTTGTGCTCTCTGTTGTTGTGACTGGTGTAGTTGTGTCTGTTGTAGTAACAGTTGTGCTCTCAGTTGTTGTGGCTGGTGTAGTTTTTTCTGTTGTACTAACAGTTGTGCTCTCAGTTGTTGTGGCTGGTGTAGTTGTTTCAGTTGTACTAACAGTTGTGCTCTCAGTTGTTGTGGCTGAGGACAATTCTGTTATTATTGGTGCTGGTGTAGTTGTTTCAGTTGTAGTAACAGTTGAGCTGTCAGTTGTGACTGGTGTAGTTGTTTCAGTTGTACTAACAGTTGTGCTCTCAGGTGATGTGGCTGGTGTTGTTGTTTCAGTTGTACTAACAGTTGTGCTCTCAGTTGTTGCTGGTGTAGTTGTTTCTGTTGTACTAACAGTTGTGCTCTCTGTTGTTGTGACTGGTGTAGTTGTGTCTGTTGTAGTAACAGTTGTGCTCTCAGTTGTTGTGGCTGGTGTAGTTTTTTCTGTTGTACTAACAGTTGTGCTCTCAGTTGTTGTGGCTGGTGTAGTTGTTTCAGTTGTACTAACAGTTGTACTCTCAGTTGTTGTGGCTGAGGACAATTCTGTTATTATTGGTGCTGGTGTAGTTGTTTCAGTTGTAGTAACAGTTGAGCTGTCAGTTGTGACTGGTGTGGTTGTTTCTGTTGTTGTAACAGTTTTGCTCTCAGTTGTAGTCGCTGGTGTAGTTGTTTCAGTTGTACTAACAGTTGTGCTCTCAGTTGTTGTGGCTGGAGTAGTTGTTTCAGTTGTACTAACAGTTGTGCTCTCAGTTGTTGTGGCTGGAGTAGTTGTTTCAGTTGTACTAACAGTTGTGCTCTCAGTTGTTGTGGCTGGAGTAGTTGTTTCAGTTGTAGTAACAGTTGTGCTCTCAGTTGTTGCTGGTGTAGTTGTTTCAGTTGTACTAACAGTTGTACTCTCAGTTGTTGTGGCTGAGGACAATTCTGTTATTATTGGTGCTGGTGTAGTTGTTTCAGTTGTAGTAACAGTTGAGCTGTCAGTTGTGACTGGTGTGGTTGTTTCTGTTGTTGTAACAGTTTTGCTCTCAGTTGTAGTCACTGGTGAAGTTGTTTCTGTTGTAGCAACAGTTGACCTCTCAGTTGTTGTGACTGGTGTAGTTGTTTCAGTTGTACTAACAGTTGTGCTCTCAGTTGATGTGGCTGGTGTAGTTGTTTCAGTTGTACTAACAGTTGTGCTCTCAGTTGTTGTGGCTGGAGTAGTTGTTTCAGTTGTAGTAACAGTTGTGCTCTCAGTTGTTGCTGGTGTAGTTGTTTCTGTTGTACTAACAGTTGTGCTCTCAGTTGTTGCTGGTGTAGTTGTTTCTGTTGTACTAACACTTGTGCTCTCAGTTGTTGTGGCTGGTGTAGTTGTTTCAGTTGTAGCAACAGTTGAGCTGTCAGTTGTGACTGGTGTGGTTGTTTCTGTTGTTGTAACAGTTGTGCTCTCAGTTGTAGTTGCTGGTGTAGTTGTTTCAGTTGTACTAACAGTTGTGCTCTCAGTTGTTGTGGCTGAGGACAATTCTGTTATTATTGGTGCTGGTGTAGTTGTTTCAGTTGTAGTAGCAGTTGAGCTGTCAGTTGTGACTGGTGTGGTTGTTTCTGTTGTTGTAACAGTTGTGCTCTCAGTTGTAGTCGCTGGTGTAGTTATTTCAGTTGTACTAACAGTTGTACTCTCAGTTGTTGTGGCTGGAGTAGTTGTTTCAGTTGTACTAACAGTTGTGCTCTCAGTTGTTGTGGCTGGTGAAGTTGTTTCTGTTGTACTAACAGTTGTGCTCTCAGTTGTTGTGGCTGGAGTAGTTGTTTCAGTTGTAGTAACAGTTGTGCTCTCAGTTGTTGCTGGTGTAGTTGTTTCTGTTGTACTAACAGTTGTGCTCTCAGTTGTTGTGGCTGGAGTAGTTGTTTCAGTTGTAGTAACAGTTGTGCTCTCAGTTGTTGCTGGTGTAGTTGTTTCTGTTGTAGCAATAGTTGAGCTGTCAGTTGTTGCTGGTGTGGTTGTTTCTGTTTTTGTAACAGTTGTGCTCTCAGTTGTAGTCGCTGGTGTAGTTGTTTCAGTTGTACTAACAGTTGTGCTCTCAGTTGTTGTGGCTGGAGTAGTTGTTTCAGCTGTACTAACAGTTGTTGTGGCTGGTTTAGTTGTTTCAGCTGTACTAACAGTTGTGCTCTCAGTTGTTGTGGCTGAGGACAATTCTGTTATTATTGGTGCTGGTGTGGTTGTTTCTGTTGTTGTAACAGTTGTGCTCTCAGTTGTAGTCGCTGGTGTAGTTGTTTCAGTTGTACTAACAGTTGTGCTCTCAGTTGTTGTGGCTGGAGTAGTTGTTTCAGTTGTACTAACAGTTGTGCTCTCAGTTGTTGTGGCTGGAGTAGTTGTTTCAGTTGTACTAACAGTTGTGCTCTCAGTTGTTGTGGCTGGAGTAGTTGTTTCAGTTGTACTAACAGTTGTGCTCTCAGTTGTTGTGGCTGGAGTAGTTGTTTCAGTTGTAGTAACAGTTGTGCTCTCAGTTGTTGCTGGTGTAGTTGTTTCAGTTGTACTAACAGTTGTACTCTCAGTTGTTGTGGCTGAGGACAATTCTGTTATTATTGGTGCTGGTGTAGTTGTTTCAGTTGTAGTAACAGTTGAGCTGTCAGTTGTGACTGGTGTGGTTGTTTCTGTTGTTGTAACAGTTTTGCTCTCAGTTGTAGTCACTGGTGAAGTTGTTTCTGTTGTAGCAACAGTTGACCTCTCAGTTGTTGTGACTGGTGTAGTTGTTTCAGTTGTACTAACAGTTGTGCTCTCAGGTGATGTGGCTGGTGTAGTTGTTTCAGTTGTACTAACAGTTGTGCTCTCAGTTGTTGTGGCTGGAGTAGTTGTTTCAGTTGTAGTAACAGTTGTGCTCTCAGTTGTTGCTGGTGTAGTTGTTTCTGTTGTACTAACAGTTGTGCTCTCAGTTGTTGCTGGTGTAGTTGTTTCTGTTGTACTAACACTTGTGCTCTCAGTTGTTGTGGCTGGTGTAGTTGTTTCAGTTGTAGCAACAGTTGAGCTGTCAGTTGTGACTGGTGTGGTTGTTTCTGTTGTTGTAACAGTTGTGCTCTCAGTTGTAGTTGCTGGTGTAGTTGTTTCAGTTGTACTAACAGTTGTGCTCTCAGTTGTTGTGGCTGAGGACAATTCTGTTATTATTGGTGCTGGTGTAGTTGTTTCAGTTGTAGTAGCAGTTGAGCTGTCAGTTGTGACTGGTGTGGTTGTTTCTGTTGTTGTAACAGTTGTGCTCTCAGTTGTAGTCGCTGGTGTAGTTATTTCAGTTGTACTAACAGTTGTACTCTCAGTTGTTGTGGCTGGAGTAGTTGTTTCAGTTGTACTAACAGTTGTGCTCTCAGTTGTTGTGGCTGGTGAAGTTGTTTCTGTTGTACTAACAGTTGTGCTCTCAGTTGTTGTGGCTGGAGTAGTTGTTTCAGTTGTAGTAACAGTTGTGCTCTCAGTTGTTGCTGGTGTAGTTGTTTCTGTTGTACTAACAGTTGTGCTCTCAGTTGTTGTGGCTGGAGTAGTTGTTTCAGTTGTAGTAACAGTTGTGCTCTCAGTTGTTGCTGGTGTAGTTGTTTCTGTTGTAGCAATAGTTGAGCTGTCAGTTGTTGCTGGTGTGGTTGTTTCTGTTTTTGTAACAGTTGTGCTCTCAGTTGTAGTCGCTGGTGTAGTTGTTTCAGTTGTACTAACAGTTGTGCTCTCAGTTGTTGTGGCTGGAGTAGTTGTTTCAGCTGTACTAACAGTTGTTGTGGCTGGTTTAGTTGTTTCAGCTGTACTAACAGTTGTGCTCTCAGTTGTTGTGGCTGAGGACAATTCTGTTATTATTGGTGCTGGTGTGGTTGTTTCTGTTGTTGTAACAGTTGTGCTCTCAGTTGTAGTCGCTGGTGTAGTTGTTTCAGTTGTACTAACAGTTGTGCTCTCAGTTGTTGTGGCTGGAGTAGTTGTTTCAGTTGTACTAACAGTTGTGCTCTCAGTTGTTGTGGCTGGTGTAGTTGTTTCAGCTGTAGTAACAGTTGTGTTCTCAGTTGTTGTGGCTGGTGTAATTGTTTCAGTTGTACTAACAGTTGTGCTCTCAGTTGTTGTGGCTGGTGTTGTTAATTCAGCTGTAGTCACAGTTGTAGTGGCTGGTGTAGTTGTTTCAGCTGTAGTCACAGTTGTGCTCTCGGGTGTGGCTGGTGTAGTTGTTTCAGTTGTACTAACATTTGTAATCTCAGTTGTTGTGGCTGTTGTAGTTGTTTCAGTTGTACTAAGAGTTGTGCTCTCAATTGTTGTGGTTGGTGTAGTTGTGTCAGTTGTACTAACAGTTGTGCTCTCAGTTGTTGTGGCTTGTGTAGTTGTCTCTTTTGTACTAACAGTTGTGCTCTCAGTTGTTGTGGCTGGTGTTGTTGTTTCAGTTGTACTAACAGTTGTGCTATCAGTTGTTGTGGCTGGTGTAGTTGTCTCTGTTGTACTAACAGTTGTGCTATCAGTTGTAGTGGCTGGTGTAGTTGTGTCAGTTGTACTAACAGTTGTGCTCTCAGTTGTTGTGGCTGGTGTAGTTGTCTCTGTTGTACTAACAGTTGTGCTATCAGTTGTAGTGGCTGGTGTAGTTGTGTCAGTTGTACTAACAGTTGTGCTCTCAGTTGTTGTGGCTGGTGTAGTTGTCTCTGTTGTACTAACAGTTGTGCTCTCAGTTGATGTGGCTGGTGTTGTTTCAGCTGTACTAACAGTTGTGCTCTCAGTTGTTGTGTCTGGTGTAGTTGTGTCAGTTGTACTAACAGTTGTGCTCTCAGTTGATGTGGCTGGTGTAGTTGTCTCTGTTGTACTAACAGTTGTGCTCTCAGTTGTTGTGGCTGGTGTAGTTGTCTCTGTTGTACTAACAGTTGTGCTATCAGTTGTAGTGGCTGGTGTAGTTGTGTCAGTTGTACTAACAGTTGTGCTCTCAGTTGTAGTGGCTGGTGTAGTTGTCTCAGTTGTACTAACAGTTGTGCTCTCAGTTGTTGTGGCTGGTGTAGTTGTCTCTGTTGTACTAACAGTTGTGCTATCAGTTGTAGTGGCTGGTGTAGTTGTGTCAGTTGTACTAACAGTTGTGCTCTCAGTTGATGTGGCTGGTGTTGTTTCAGCTGTACTAACAGTTGTGCTCTCAGTTGTTGTGTCTGGTGTAGTTGTGTCAGTTGTACTAACAGTTGTGCTCTCAGTTGATGTGGCTGGTGTAGTTGTCTCTGTTGTACTAACAGTTGTGCTCTCAGTTGATGTGGCTGGTGTAGTTGTCTCTTTTGTACTAACAGTTGTGCTCTCAGTTGTTGTGGCTGGTGTTGTTGTTTCAGTTGTACTAACAGTTGTGCTCTCAGTTGTAGTGGCTGGTGTAGTTGTGTCAGTTGTACTAACAGTTTTGCTCTCAGTTGTTGTGGCTGGTGTAGTTGTGTCAGTTGTACTAACAGTTGTGCTCTCAGTTGTTGTGGCTGGTGTAGTTGTGTCAGTTGTACTAACAGTTGTGCTCTCAGTTGTTGTGGCTGGTGTAGTTGTTTCAGCCGTACTAACAGTTGTACTCTCAGTTGTTATTGTGGCTGGTGTAGTTGTTTCAGCCGTACTAACAGTTATGCTCTCAGTTGTTGTGGCTGGTGTAGTTGTTTCAGCCGTACTAACAGTTATGCTCTCAGTTGTTGTGGCTGGTGTAGTTGTTTCAGCCGTACTAACAGTTATGCTCTCAGTTGTTGTGGCTGGTTTAGTTGTTTCAGCTGTACTAACAGTTGTGCTCTCAGTTGTTGTGACTGGTGTAGTTGTTTCAGCCGTACTAACAGTTGTTGTCTCAGTTGTGGCTGGTTTAGTTGTTTCAGCTGTACTAACAGTTGTACTCTCAGTTGTTGTTGTGGCTGGTTTAGTTGTTTCAGCTGTATTAACAGTTGTACTCTCAGTTGTTGTGGCTGGTGTAGTTGTTTCAGCCGTACTAACAGTTGTGCTCTCAGTTGTTGTGGCTGGTTTAGTTGTTTCAGCTGTACTAACAGTTGTGCTCTCAGTTGTTGTGGCTGGTGTAGTTGTTTCAGCTGTACTAACAGTTGTGCTCTCAGTTGTTGTGGCTGGTGTAGTTGTTTCAGCCATACTAACAGTTGTGCTCTCAGTTGTTGTGGCTGGTGTAGTTGTTTCAGCTGTACGAACAGTTGTGCTCTCAGTTGTTGTGGCTGGTGTAGTTGTTTCAACTGTAGTCACAGTTGTGCTCTCAGTTGTTGTGGCTGGTGTAGTTGTTTCAGCCGTACTAACAGTTGTGCTCTCAGTTGTTGTGGCTGGTGTAGTTGTTTCAGCTGTACTAACAGTTGTGCTCTCAGTTGTTGTGGCTGGTGTAGTTGTTTCAGCCATACTAACAGTTGTGCTCTCAGTTGTTGTGGCTGGTGTAGTTGTTTCAGCTGTACTAACAGTTGTGCTCTCAGTTGTTGTGGCTGGTGTAGTTGTTTCAGCTGTACTAACAGTTGTGCTCTCAGTTGTTGTGGCTGGTGTAGTTGTCTCTGTTGTACTAACAGTTGTGCTCTCAGTTGTAGTGGCTTGTGTAGTTGTGTCAGTTGTACTAACAGTTGTGCTCTCAGTTGTTGTGGCTGGTGTAGTTGTCTCTGTTGTACTAACAGTTGTGCTCTCAGTTGATGTGGCTGGTGTAGTTGTCTCTTTTGTACTAACAGTTGTGCTCTCAGTTGTTGTGGCTGGTGTTGTTTCAGTTGTACTAACAGTTGTGCTCTCAGTTGTTGTGGCTGGTGTAGTTGTTTCAACTGTAGTCACAGTTGTGCTCTCGGTTGTGTCTGGTGTAGTTGTTTCAGCTGTTCTAACAGTTGTGCTCTCAGTTGTTGTGGCTGGTGTAGTTGTTTCAGCTTTACTAACAGTTGTGCTCTCAGTTGTTGTGGCTGGTGTAGTTGTTTCAACTGTAGTCACAGTTGTGCTCTCGGTTGTGGCTGGTGTAGTTGTTTCAGCTGTTCTAACAGTTGTGCTCTCAGTTGTTTTGGCTGGTGTAGTTGTTTCAGCTGTAGTCACAGTTGTAGTGGCTGGTGTAGTTGTTTCAGCTGTAGTCACAGTTGTGCTCTCTGTTGTGGCTGGTGTAGTTGTTTCAGTTGTACTAACAGTTGTGCTCTCAGTTGTTGTGGCTGGTGTAATTGTTTCAGTTGTACTAACAGTTGTGCTCTCAGTTGTAGTGGCTGGTGTAGTTGTTTCAGCTGTAGTCACAGTTGTGCTCTCGGGTGTGGCTGGTGTAGTTGTTTCAGTTGTACTAACAGTTGTGCTCTCAGTTGTTGTGGCTGTTGTAGTTGTTTCAGTTGTACTAAGAGTTGTGCTCTCAATTGTTGTGGTTGGTGTAGTTGTGTCAGTTGTACTAACAGTTGTGCTCTCAGTTGTTGTGGCTGGTGTAGTTGTCTCTTTTGTACTAACAGTTGTTCTCTCAGTTGTTGTGGCTGGTGTTGTTGTTTCAGTTGTACTAACAGTTGTGCTCTCAGTTGTTGTGGCTGGTGTAGTTGTCTCTGTTGTACTAACAGTTGTGCTATCAGTTGTAGTGGCTGGTGTAGTTGTGTCAGTTGTACTAACAGTTGTGCTCTCAGTTGTTGTGGCTGGTGTAGTTGTCTCTGTTGTACTAACAGTTGTGCTCTCAGTTGATGTGGCTGGTGTTGTTTCAGTTGTACTAACAGTTGTGCTCTCAGTTGTTGTGTCTGGTGTAGTTGTGTCAGTTGTACTAACAGTTGTGCTCTCAGCTGTAGTGGCTGGTGTAGTTGTTCCAGTTGTACTAACAGTTGTGCTCTCAGTTGTTGTGGCTGGTGTAGTTGTCTCTGTTGTACTAACAGTTGTGCTCTCAGTTGATGTGGCTGGTGTTGTTTCAGTTGTACTAACAGTTGTGCTCTCAGTTGTTGTGGCTGTTGTAGTTGTTTCAGTTGTACTAAGAGTTGTGCTCTCAATTGTTGTGGTTGGTGTAGTTGTGTCAGTTGTACTAACAGTTGTGCTCTCAGTTGTTGTGGCTGGTGTAGTTGTCTCTTTTGTACTAACAGTTGTGCTCTCAGTTGTTGTGGCTGGTGTTGTTGTTTCAGTGGTACTAACAGTTGTGCTCTCAGTTGTTGTGGCTGGTGTAGTTGTCTCTGTTGTACTAACAGTTGTGCTATCAGTTGTAGTGGCTGGTGTAGTTGTGTCAGTTGTACTAACAGTTGTGCTCTCAGTTGTTGTGGCTGGTGTAGTTGTCTCTGTTGTACTAACAGTTGTGCTCTCAGTTGATGTGGCTGGTGTTGTTTCAGTTGTACTAACAGTTGTGCTCTCAGTTGTAGTGTCTGGTGTAGTTGTGTCAGTTGTACTAACAGTTGTGCTCTCAGTTGTTGTGGCTGGTGTAGTTGTCTCTGTTGTACTAAGAGTTGTGCTCTCAGTTGATGTGGCTGGTGTAGTTGTCTCTGTTGTACTAACAGTTGTGCTCTCAGTTGTTTTGTCTGGTGTAGTTGTGTCAGTTGTACTAACAGTTGTGCTCTCGGTTGTAGTGGCTGGTGTAGTTGTGTCAGTTGTACTAACAGTTGTGCTCTCAGTTGTTGTGGCTGGTTTAGTTGTTTCAGCTGTACTCTCAGTTGTTGTGACTGGTGTAGTTGTTTCAGCTGTACTCTCAGTTGTTGTGGCTGGTTTAGTTGTTTCAGCTGTACTAACAGTTGTGCTCTCAGTTGTTGTGGCTGGTTTAGTTGTTTCAGCTGTACTAACAGTTGTACTCTCAGTTGTTGTGGCTGGTTTAGTTGTTTCAGCTGTACTAACAGTTGTACTCTCAGTTGTTGTTGTGGCTGGTTTAGTTGTTTCAGCTGTACTAACAGTTGTACTGTCAGTTGTTGTGGCTGGTTTAGTTGTTTCAGCCGTACTAACAGTTGTGCTCTCAGTTGTTGTGGCTGGTTTAGTTGTTTCAGCTGTACTAACAGTTGTACTCTCAGTTGTTGTTGTGACTGGTTTAGTTGTTTCAGCCGTACTAACAGTTGTGCTCTCAGTTGTTGTGGCTGGTGTAGTTGTTTCAGTTGTACTAACAGTTGTGCTCTCAGTTGTTGTGGCTGGTGTAGTTGTTTCAGCCGTACTAACAGTTGTGCTCTCAGTTGTTGTGGCTGGTTTAGTTGTTTCAGCTGTACTAACAGTTGTGCTCTCAGTTGTTGTGGCTGGTGTAGTTGTTTCAGCTGTACTAACAGTTGTACTCTCAGTTGTTGTGGCTGGTGTAGTTGTTTCAGCCGTACTAACAGTTGTGCTCTCAGTTGTTGTGGCTGGTTTAGTTGTTTCAGCCGTACTAACAGTTGTGCTCTCAGTTGTTGTGGCTGGTGTAGTTGTTTCAGCCGTACTAACAGTTGTGCTCTCAGTTGTTGTGGCTGGTGTAGTTGTTTCAGCCGTACTAACAGTTGTGCTCTCAGTTGTTGTGGCTGCTGTAGTTGTTTCAGCTGTACTAACAGTTGTGCTCTCGGTTGTAGTGGCTGGTGTAGTTGTTTCAGCTGTACTAACTGTTGTACTCTCAGTGTTTGTGACTGGTGTAGTTGTTTCAGATGTACTATCAGTTGTGCTCTCAGTTGTTGTGGCTGGTGTAGTTGTTTCAGCTGTACTAACAGTTGTACTCTCAGTTGTTGTGGCTGCTGTAGTTGTTTCAGCTGTACTAACAGTTGTGCTCTCGGTTGTAGTGGCTGGTGTAGTTGTTTCAGCTGTACTAACTGTTGTACTCTCAGTGTTTGTGACTGGTGTAGTTGTTTCAGATGTACTAACAGTTGTGCTCTCAGTTGTTGTGGCTGGTGTAGTTGTTTCAGCTGTAGTCACAGTTGTAGTGGCTGGTGTAGTTGTTTCAGCTGTAGTCACAGTTGTGGTCTCGGTTGTTGTGGCCGGTGTAGTTGTTTCAGCTGTTCTAACAGTTGTGCTCTCAGTTGTTGTGGCTTGTGTAGTTGTTTCAGTTGTACTAACAGTTGTGCTCTCAGTTGTTGTGACTGGTGTAGTTGTTTCAGTTGTAGCAATTGACTCTGTTGTAGTATATGCTGCACTAGTGGTTGATGAAACATCAATAGTTGGTGTGACTGTTGAGTATTCTGTTGTTGGTTCAGTAGTAGAGGTCGTTTCATTTCTATATTCTGATACAAGAAAAAAAAATAACAGTTTTTTGGAACTCATGACAGCACTGACAAAGGAAATACATTTTATGAAGATTTATTTTTTTAGAACACTTGTGTAAATATATAGTAATTTCCAAATAATTTTAAGTTCAGTTAAAACTATCTTTATTTTAGCACTTATATATAAAGAGAGAGAGAGAGAGAGAGAGAGAGAGAATCTGAGAGAGATTTTTTTTTAGACAAATTACCATTTACTGTAACTGAATTAGATGTTATTTTCAGGGCGCTGACAGTTGTTGTATTACTCAATAAGTCATCTGCAATTTGTTTATTTGATGGCACATTCTTTTCATCGTCTGTAGCGTTGAAAGTGAGTATTGTTGTGGTAATGACTGACCCCTTTCTGAAATACATTTTTTAGAAATACTGTCATTTGGAAACCTATTAATCACATGTTCTTGGCACTGCATATAAAATATAAAAATAGGCAATTTATATAAAATATTCAGCTTTACAATGTAAAGTATTTACCTGAATTCTTTGACGGTGACTCTTAGGAAGGAGAGGTATTTCCTGTAGATAGCTTGAAGCTGTAACAAAATACAGACAGTTACAATAAACACTTATGAATAGGCTATGCATGATACATTACATATCTAATGTTTGTAATTAAAAGATAATTGCTTTTTTTATTCATTCAAGGATTATATATTGAACAGAGTATGTAGGTTTTCACTCACATAATTCTGAACAAGCTGAGCCCTGTTGTTAAACCCCTGGGACTTTGAGTCACTAAGGTCATCTGTAAATTCATCTTCAGACACAAACTCCAGGATTTTTTGTACTACAGCAGGAGTTGTTGTTGTGGCTGGTGTAGTTGTTTCAGCTGTACTAACAGTTGTGCTCTCAGTTGTTGTGGCTGGTGTAGTTGTTTCAACTGTAGTCACAGTTGTGCTCTCGGTTGTGGCTGGTGTAGTTGTTTCAGCTGTTCTAACAGTTGTGCTCTCAGTTGTTGTGGCTGGTGTAGTTGTTTCAGCTGTACTAACAGTTGTGCTCTCAGTTGTTGTGGCTGGTGTAGTTGTTTCAACTGTAGTCACAGTTGTGCTCTCGGTTGTGGCTGGTGTAGTTGTTTCAGCTGTTCTAACAGTTGTGCTCTCAGTTGTTGTGGCTGGTGTAGTTGTTTCAACTGTAGTCACAGTTGTGCTCTCGGTTGTGGCTGATGTAGTTGTTTCAGCTGTTCTAACAGTTGTGCTCTCAGTTGTTGTGGCTGGTGTAGTTGTTTCAGCTGTAGTCACAGTTGTAGTGGCTGGTGTAGTTGTTTCAGCTGTAGTCACAGTTGTTGTGGCTGGTGTAGTTGTTTCAGTTGTACTAACAGTTGTGCTCTCAGTTGTTGTGGCTGGTGTAGTTGTTTCAGCTGTAGTCACAGTTGTAGTGGCTGGTGTAGTTGTTTCAGCTGTAGTCACAGTTGTGCTCTCTGTTGTGGCTGGTGTAGTTGTTTCAGTTGTAGTAACAGTTGTGCTCTCAGTTGTTGTGGCTGGTGTAATTGTTTCAGTTGTACTAACAGTTGTGCTCTCAGTTGTTGTGGCTGGTGTAGTTGTTTCAGTTGTAGTAACAGTTGTGCTCTCAGTTGTTGTGGCTGGTGTAATTGTTTCAGTTGTACTAACAGTTGTGCTCTCAGTTGTTGTGGCTGTTGTAGTTGTTTCAGTTGTACTAAGAGTTGTGCTCTCAATTGTTGTGGTTGGTGTAGTTGTGTCAGTTGTACTAACAGTTGTGCTCTCAGTTGTTGTGGCTGGTGTAGTTGTCTCTTTTGTACTAACAGTTGTGCTCTCAGTTGTGGCTGGTGTAGTTGTCTCTGTTTTACTAACAGTTGTGCTCACAGTTGTTGTGGCTGGTGTAGTTGTTTCAGCTGTAGTCACAGTTGTAGTGGCTGGTGTAGTTGTTTCAGTTGTACTAACAGTTGTGCTCTCAGTTGTTTTGGCTGTTGTAGTTGTGTCAGTTGTACTAACAGTTGTGCTCTCAGTTGTAGTGGCTGGTGTAGTTGTGTCAGTTGTACTAACAGTTGTGCTCTCAATTGTTCCAGTTGTACTAACAGTTGTGCTCTCAGTTGATGTGGCTGGTGTAGTTGTGTCAGTTGTACTAACAGTTGTGCTCTCAATTGATGTGGCTTGTGTAGTTGTCTCTGTTGTACTAACAGTTGTGCTCTCAGTTGTAGTGGCTGGTGTTGTTGTCTCTGTTGTACTAACAGTTGTGCTCTCAGTTGTAGTGGCTGGTGTAGTTGTTTCAGCTGTACTACTAGCAGTTGTGCTCTCAGTTGTAGTGGCTGGTGTTGTTGTCTCTGTTGTACTAACAGTTGTGCTCTCAGTTGTAGTGGCTGGTGTAGTTGTTTCAGCTGTACTAGCAGTTGTGCTCTCAGTTGTAGTGGCTGGTGTAGTTGTTTCAGCTGTACTAGCAGTTGTGCTCTCAGTTGTAGTGGCTGGTGTTGTTGTCTCTGTTGTACTAACAGTTGTGCTCTCAGTTGTAGTGGCTGGTGTTGTTGTCTCTGTTGTACTAACAGTTGTGCTCTCAGTTGTAGTGGCTGGTGTAGTTGTCTCTGTTGTTGTAACAGTTGTGCTCTCAGTTGTAGTGGCTGGTGTTGTTGTCTCTGTTGTACTAACAGTTGTGCTCTCAATTGTAGTGGCTGGTGTAGTTGTTTCAGCTGTACTAGCAGTTGTGCTCTCAGTTGTAGTGGCTGGTGTAGTTGTTTCAGCTGTACTAGCAGTTGTGCTCTCAGTTGTAGTGGCTGGTGTTGTTGTCTCTGTTGTACTAACAGTTGTGCTCTCAGTTGTAGTGGCTGGTGTTGTTGTCTCTGTTGTACTAACAGTTGTGCTCTCAGTTGTAGTGGCTGGTGTAGTTGTTTCAGTTGTACTAACAGTTGTGCTCTCAGTTGTAGTGGCTGGTGTAGTTGTTTCAGCTGTACTAACAGTTGTGCTCTCAGTTGTAGTGGCTGGTGTTGTTGTCTCTGTTGTACTAACAGTTGTGCTCTCAGTTGTAGTGGCTGGTGTAGTTGTTTCAGTTGTACTAACAGTTGTGCTCTCAGTTGTAGTGGCTGGTGTGGTTGTCTCTGTTGTACTAACAGTTGTGCTCTCAGTTGTAGTGGCTGGTGTAGTTGTTTCAGTTGTACTAACAGTTGTGCTCTCAGTTGTTGTGGCTGTTGTAGTTGTGTCAGTTGTACTAACAGTTGTGCTCTCAGTTGTAGTGGCTGGTGTAGTTGTGTCAGTTGTACTAACAGTTGTGCTCTCAATTGTTCCAGTTGTACTAACAGTTGTGCTCTCAGTTGATGTGGCTGGTGTAGTTGTGTCAGTTGTACTAACAGTTGTGCTCTCAATTGATGTGGCTTGTGTAGTTGTCTCTGTTGTACTAACAGTTGTGCTCTCAGTTGTAGTGGCTGGTGTTGTTGTCTCTGTTGTACTAACAGTTGTGCTCTCAGTTGTAGTGGCTGGTGTAGTTGTTTCAGCTGTACTTGCAGTTGTGCTCTCAGTTGTTGTGGCTGGTGTAGTTGTTTCAGCTGTAGTCACAGTTGTAGTGGCTGTTGTAGTTGTGTCAGTTGTACTAACAGTTGTGCTCTCAGTTGTAGTGGCTGGTGTAGTTGTGTCAGTTGTACTAACAGTTGTGCTCTCAGTTGTAGTGGCTGGTGTAGTTGTTTCAGCTGTACTTGCAGTTGTGCTCTCAGTTGTTGTGGCTGGTGTAGTTGTTCCAGTTGTACTAACAGTTGTGCTCTCAGTTGATGTGGTTGGTGTAGTTGTGTCAGTTGTACTAACAGTTGTGCTCTCAATTGATGTGGCTGGTGTAGTTTTCTCTGTTGTACTAACAGTTGTGCTCTCAGTTGTAGTGGCTGGTGTTGTTGTCTCTGTTGTACTAACAGTTGTGCTCTCAGTTGTAGTGGCTGGTGTTGTTGTCTCAGTTGTACTAACAGTTGTGCTCTCAGTTGTAGTGGCTGGTGTAGTTGTCTCAGTTGTAGTAACAGTTGTGCTCTCAGTTGTAGTGGCTGGTGTTGTTGTTTCAGTTGTACTAACAGTTGTGCTCTCAGTTGTAGTGGCTGGTGTAGTTGTTTCAGCTGTACTAACAGTTGTGCTCTCAGTTGTAGTGGCTGGTGTAGTTGTTTCAGTTGTACTAACAGTTGTGCTCTCAGTTGTAGTGGCTGGTGTTGTTGTCTCTGTTGTACTAACAGTTGTGCTCTCAGTTGTAGTGGCTGGTGTAGTTGTTTCAGCTGTACTACTAGCAGTTGTGCTCTCAGTTGTAGTGGCTGGTGTTGTCTCTGTTGTACTAACAGTTGTGCTCTCAGTTGTAGTGGCTGGTGTAGTTGTTTCAGCTGTACTAGCAGTTGTGCACTCAGTTGTAGTGGCTGGTGTAGTTGTTTCAGCTGTACTAGCAGTTGTGCTCTCAGTTGTAGTGGCTGGTGTTGTTGTCTCTGTTGTACTAACAGTTGTGCTCTCAGTTGTAGTGGCTGGTGTAGTTGTCTCTGTTGTTGTAACAGTTGTGCTCTCAGTTGTAGTGGCTGGTGTTGTTGTCTCTGTTGTACTAACAGTTGTGCTCTCAATTGTAGTGGCTGGTGTAGTTGTTTCAGTTGTACTAGCAGTTGTGCTCTCAGTTGTAGTGGCTGGTGTAGTTGTTTCAGCTGTACTAGCAGTTGTGCTCTCAGTTGTAGTGGCTGGTGTTGTTGTCTCTGTTGTACTAACAGTTGTGCTCTCAGTTGTAGTGGCTGGTGTTGTTGTCTCTGTTGTACTAACAGTTGTGCTCTCAGTTGTAGTGGCTGGTGTAGTTGTTTCAGTTGTACTAACAGTTGTGCTCTCAGTTGTAGTGGCTGGTGTAGTTGTTTCAGCTGTACTAACAGTTGTGCTCTCAGTTGTAGTGGCTGGTGTTGTTGTCTCTGTTGTACTAACAGTTGTGCTCTCAGTTGTAGTGGCTGGTGTAGTTGTTTCAGTTGTACTAACAGTTGTGCTCTCAGTTGTAGTGGCTGGTGTGGTTGTCTCTGTTGTACTAACAGTTGTGCTCTCAGTTGTAGTGGCTGGTGTAGTTGTTTCAGTTGTACTAACAGTTGTGCTCTCAGTTGTTGTGGCTGGTGTAGTTGTTTCAGCTGTACTAGCAGTTGTGCTCTCAGTTGTAGTGGCTGGTGTAGTTGTTTCAGTTGTACTAACAGTTGTGCTCTCAGTTGTTGTGGCTGGTGTAGTTGTTTCAGCTGTACTAGCAGTTGTGCTCTCAGTTGTAGTGGCTGGTGTAGTTGTTTCAGTTGTACTAACAGTTGTGCTCTCAGTTGTTGTGGCTGGTGTAGTTGTTTCAGATGTACTAGCAGTTGTGCTCTCAGTTGTAGTGGCTGGTGTAGTTGTTTCAGTTGTACTAACAGTTGTGCTCTCAGTTGTTGTGGCTGGTGTAGTTGTTTCAGCTGTACTAGCAGTTGTGCTCTCAGTTGTAGTGGCTGGTGTTGTTGTGTCTGTTGTACTAACAGTTGTGCTCTCAGTTGTAGTGGCTGGTGTAGTTGTTTCAGTTGTACTAACAGTTGTGCTCTCAGTTGTTGTGGCTGGTGTAGTTGTTTCAGCTGTACTAGCAGTTGTGCTCTCAGTTGTAGTGGCTGGTGTTGTTGTCTCTGTTGTACTAACAGTTGTGCTCCCAATTGTAGTGGCTGGTGTAGTTGTCTCAGTTGTTGTAACAGTTGTGCTCT